>NC_140998.1:218785264-218890264 GCF_052327205.1 Somniosus microcephalus | reverse complement strand
CTGTAATCCCTGTTGTGTGGGAGACAGCAGAACCAGGTCGTCCGCATAGAACAGGGACTTCACTTCTCCATCCAGGAGACGGAGACCTGGTGACTCGCTTTGCTCCAGCATGTCTGCTAATTCATTTATGTATATGTTGAACAGGGTCGGGCTCAAATTGCAGCCCTGCCGGACGCCTCTTCTCTGGGTGAAGAAATCGGTGCGTTTGTCTCCAATTTTGACCCCGCATTTGTTTTTCAGATACATTGATTTAATAAGGTCATAGACTTTGCCCCCTATTCCACACTGAAGAAGTTTATAATAGAGCCCTTCGTGCCATATAGAGTCAAAGGCTTTCTTGAAGTTGATGAAACAGGCGAATATTTTCCCATTTTTTGTTTGGTGTTTATGTTTTTCAATGAGGGTGTGAAGGGTATAGTTATGGTCGGCGGTGCGGTGTTTTGGAAGAAAGCCTATTTGGTTTTTTCTGAGGATATTATGTTTGTTAAGAAAATCAAGTAATCTACTATTTAGAATACTGCAGAATAACTTCCCTAGACAACTGTTGACACAGATGCCGCGGTAGTTATTTGGGTCTGATTTGTTTCCACTTTTATATATGGGGGAGATTAGTCCTTGGCACCAGATATCGGGAAAACAGCCTGAGCGTAATATGATGTTGAATAGTTTGAGTATCGCACCCTGCATCTCCATATTGCTGAACTTTAGCATTTCATTTTTGATGTTGTCTGGGCCACAGGCTTTCTTTAGGTGGAGAGATTTTGTTTTTGTGGCCAGTTCTTTCCATGTGATTGGGGAGTCTAGAGGGTTTTGGTTGTCTTTAATTGTTGCTTCTAATGTGTGGAGTTTTTCTGTGACCTGATGTTGACTTGGGTTTGTTTTGTTTTTTGGGATGTCTTTGTAGAGGTTTTCAAAATGTGTTCTCCAGATGTCGCCATCTTGGATTGGTAATGCTCTCTCTGTCTCTCTCTCTGTATCTCTCACGTTGTCTCTCTCTCTCTGTCTCTGTCTCTCTGTATTTGTCTGTCTGTCTGTCTCCTTCTCTCTATCTTTCTCTCTCCCTCTGTCACTCTCCATCTCTGTCTGTCTGTCTGTCTCCTTCTCTTTGTCAATTTTCAATTCAATTCAAATGCTTTATTGGCATGAAAGTTTACAGAGAACCATATTGCCAAAGCTTACATAACAAACAGTACAGTTTTCCAACATTCTGTAGGTGTCAAACAATTTTGACCTTCGTTGGGTACGTACAATATTAGTTTAAACAATATTAATTTAAACAGTCGTTGAACATCGTTGGGTACATTCAGTATTAATTTTAAACAGTCCTCAGGTTGTGACATGTTGTTACATATTTGGCACCAAGGTATGGTCTGTCTCCTTCTCCCAGGACTAATCTTAATTTTGACAGGTCATCCAAATCTTTGAAATCTGGGGTTGTTTGGCTGAGCTTGTCAAATAATACGTTTCTTGTTGTGTTGAATTTTTCGCATTTTAGGAGGAAATGCATCTCTGTCTCAACCTCGCCGGCCAGACACTGATCACAAATTCTATTCTCTCTAGGCTGCCAGGATTTCTTGTATCTTCCTTTTTCAATTGCCAGTTGGTGGTCGCTTAGTCTGTACCTGGTGAGGGTCTGTCTCTGTTTTGTGTCTCTGATGGTCGAGAGATAGTCTGCCAGTTTATATTCTCTTTTTTTAGGGCCCGGTAACATTCTAATCTGCTTTGGCTTTTGGTTATTTTGTTCCAATGTTCCAGGTAGGTTTCTTTGCATTGTTTAATGATTTGGTTCACTCGGATTGGTGTTTGGACGGCAGTGTTGGTCTGGGACTGGTCAGGGTCCGGCTGAGTAGGAGTACTTAGTTTCAGTAGCAGCTGACTCAGGGGACTCTTTTCTGGGTTTAGCTCTTGGGTCTAGAAGGCTTTAAAATGAAGGGTGTCTGGGGAGCTAGATTTGAGGTGATTTAGGAAGTTTAGTGCTCGTTTTTGGATGTTTATTATCAGTGGGTATCTGCCTAGTTCGGCTCTGCACGCATTTGTTGGTGTTTTCCTTTGGGTGCGAAGAATGCTTCGGCAAAATTCTGCATGTAGGGCTTCTATTGTGTCTCTGTTTCTCTCTGTGTCTCTCGCTCCCTGTCTCTCTGTATCTCTCGCTCTCTCTGTATCTCTCTGTCTCTCTGACTCTCAGTCTCTCTGTCTGTCTGTCTGCCTACTTTGTCTGTCTCTCTGACTCTCTCTCTCTGTCTGTCTCTACCTGTCTCTCTCTCTCTCTCTCTCTCTGTCTCTCTGTCTGTCTGTCTCTGTCTCTCTCTCTTGGTCTCTCTCTCTGTCTCTGTCTCTCTCTCTCTGTCAATCTCTGTCTGTCTCTCTCTGTCTGTCTGTCTCTCTCTCTCTCTCTCTCTGTCTCGCTCTCTGTCTCTCTCTCTGTCTCTCTCTCTGTTTCTCTCTGTCTCTCTCCCTGTCTGTCTGTCTCTCTGTCTCTCGCTCTCTGTCTCGCTCTCTGTCTCGCTCTCTGTCTCTCTCTCTGTCTCTATCTCTGTTTCTCTCTCTGTCTCTCTCTCTGTCTCTCTCTCTCTGTCTCTCTCTCTCTGTCTCTCTCACTCTCTCTCTCTCTCTGTCTCTCTCTCTGCCTCGCTCTCTGTCTCGCTCTCTGTCTCTCTCTCTGTCTCTATCTCTGTTTCTCTCTCTGTTTCTCTCTCTGTCTCTCTCTCTGTCTCTCTCTCTCTGTCTCTCTCTCTCTGTCTCTCTCACTCTCTCTCTCTCTCTGTCTCTCTCTCTCTGTCTCTCTCTCTGCCTCTCTCTCTCTCCCTCGCTCTCTCCCTCGCTCTCTCCCACTCTCTCTCTGTCTCTCTCTCTGTCTGTCTCTCTCTTTGTCTCTCTCACTCTCTCTCTCTCTCTCTCACTCGCTCTGTCTCTCTCTCTGCCTCTCTCTCTCGGTCTCTCTCTGCCCCAGTTCTACAGTCTCTCGGGATGGTGAGTTGGTGGGGTGCGGGCGTTAACGAGGAGACAATTGAACAATCGCCTTTGGAAGCGAAGAACATGACTTCATCGCCTTACAGTCACAGAGCCTGCAATAGAACCAGGAACCTCGGAGGAAGTGCTGATTTCCTGATCCTGTAGTTTACCCACTGCGACAGGAAACTTCAGTAGGCAGTGGCGAAGGTCCTTCGCCGTGTGCTGAACTGTCGAGTGTCGGATCGTGACAGGAACTTCGGTGTTTGAAGACTCCCGCAGCAGGGCGAGCCGGGACAGATCTCATTGTGTCTCACGGAATGGTCCCTTTTCCCAGTGTCCCTCAGCCGCTCGCCCTCTCTCTTGGACTCTGTGATGCATCGGAGAGCGCCACGATCTTCCACAGGCTCCTCGCCGTCCCTCCTGTGACCCAATAACCGCCTCGATCTCCAGAGTGACTGTGGGATTCAGTACGATGAGCTCTGCCGTCATGGACTCCACAACCTTCTAAGGACACGTGAGTAATGAAGATTACCTGTTGTCGGAATCTCCCACCCTTGAGCTGATCCAGAACCATGCTGTCCCCGTGTCCTAATTCACTGCCAGTCCCGTTCACCCATCACCCCCTGTGCTCGCTGACCGACATTGGCTCCCAGTCCAGCAACGCCTCGATTTTAAAATTCTCATCCTCCTCTTCAAATCCCTCCTCCTCAACCCTCCCTATCTCTGTAACCTCCTCCAGCCCCCTACAATCCTCCCTATCTCTTTAACCTCTTCCAGCCCCTACAACCCCCCCTATCTCTGTAACCTCCTCCAGCCCCTACAACCCTCCCTATCTCTGTAACCTCCACCAGCCCCTACAATCCTCCCTATCTCTTTAACCTCTTCCAGCCCCTACAACCCTCCCTATCTCTGTAACCTCCTCCAGACCCAACAACCCTCCCTATCTCTGTAACCTCCTCCAGCCCCCTACAACCCTCCCTATCTCTGTAACCTCCTCCAGCCCCTACAACACTCCCTATCTCTGTAACCTCCTCCAGCCCCTACAACCCTCCCTATCTCTGTAACCTCCTCCAGTCCCTACAACCCTCCCTATCTCTGTAACCTCCTCCAGCCCCTACAACCCTCCCTATCTCTGTAACCTCCTCCAGCCCCTACAACCCTCCCAATCTCTGTAACCTCCTCCAGCCCCTACAACCCTCCCTATCTCTGTAACCTCCTCCAGCCCCAACAACCCTCCCTATCTCTGTAACCTCCTCCAGCCCCTACAACCCTCCCAATCTCTGTAACCTCCTCCAGCCCCTACAACCCTCCCTATCTCTGTAACCTCCTCCAGCCCCGACAACCCTCCCTATCTCTGTAACCTCCTCCAGTCCCTACAACCCTCCCTATCTCTGTAAAATCCTCCAGCCTCTACAACCCTCCCTATCTCTGTAACCTCCTCCAGCCCCCTGCTACCCTCCCTATCTCTGTAACCTCCTCCAGCCCCAACAACCCTCCCTATCTCTGTAACCTCCTCCAGCCCTCTACAACCCTCCCTATCTCTGTAACCTCCTCCAGCCCCTACAACCCTCCCTATCTCTGTAACCTCCTCCAGCCCCTACACCCCTCCCTATCTCAGTAACCTCCTCCAGCCCCTACAACCCTCCCTATCTCTGTAACCTCCTCCAGCCCCTACACCCCTCCCTATCTCTGTAACCTCCTCCAGCCCCTCCAACCCTCCCTGATTTCTGCGCTCCTCCAATTCTGGCCTCTTGCTCCTTAAAACCGACCTCTTTGACCAAGCTTTTGGTTGCCTGCCCTAATATCTCCTCATGAGGCTCGATGTCAAATTTTGTCTGATTTACGCTCCTGTGAAGCACCTTGCGATGTTTTACTACGTTAAAGGCGCGGTATAAATATTCTCTACCCTTTCTCTCTCCACCCTCTCTCCTATTATCTCCTGCCCCATCTTCCCCTCTCCCGTTCACTCCCTCTCTCTTCACCCTCTCCCTCTCTCTTTCCCCTCTCCCATTCTAGTCCCCTCTCTCTTAAGTGTCTGCCAAGGCTCAGTGGGTAGCAGGCTCACCCCTGGGTCAGAATGTCGTGGGTTTGAGTCCCCACTCCACAGCCTCGAGCATAAAACTAGGCTGACACTCCCAGTGCAGTACTGAGGGAGCGCCGCACTGTCGGAGGGGCAGTACTGAGGGAGCGCCGCACTGTCGGAGGGGCAGTACTGAGGGAGCGCCGCACTGTCGGAGGGGCAGTACTGAGGGAGCGCAGCACTGTCGGAGGGACAGTACTGAGGGAGTGCTGCACTGTCGGAGGGGCAGTACTGAGGGAGCCCCGCACTGTCGGAGCGGCGGTATTGAAGGAGCGCCGCACTGTTGGAGGGGCAGGACTAAGGGAGTGCCGCACTGTCGAAGGGGCAGTACTGAGGGAGAGCCGCACTGTCGGAGGGGCAGTACTGAGGGAGCGCCGCAGTGTCGGAGGGGCAGGACTAAGGGAGTGCCGCGCTGTCGAAGGGGCAGTACTGAGGGAGAGCCGCACTGTCGAAGGGGCAGTACTGAGGGAGCGCCGCACTGTCGGAGGGTCAGTACTAAGGGAGCGCCGCACTGTCGGAGGGTCAGTACTGAGGGAGCGCCGCCCTGTCGGAGGCGCAGTACTGAGGGAGCGCTGCACTGTCGGAGGGGCAGTACTAAGGGAGCGCCGCACTGTCGGAGGGGCAGTACTGAGGGAGCGCCGCACTGTCGGAGGCGCAGTACTGAGGGAGCGCTGCACTGTCGGAGGCGCAGTACTGAGGGAGCGCCGCACTGTCGGAGGTGCCCTATTTTGGATGAGACGTTAAACCGAGGCCCCTTCTGCCCTCTCAGGTGGATGTAAAAGATCCCACGGCCACTATTGGAAGAAGAGCGGGGGGGAGTTCTCCCCGGTGTCCTGGGGCCAATATTTATCCCTCAACCAACATCAATAAAACAGATGATCTGGGTCATTCTCACATTGCTGTTTGTGGGAGCTTGCTCTGCGCTAATTGTCTGCCGCATTTCCCACATTACAACAGTGACCACATTTTAAAAAATTACTTCATTTGCTGTGAAGTGCTTTGGGACGTCCTGAGGTGGGGAAAGGCGCTGGAGAGTTGGGAGACTCTCTGCTTCTTTCTCTCTTCCTCCTCTCCTGCTCTCTAACCCATAATGTTGAAATTAAACAAGGGAAACCAGAATTTTCCCATAAAAGCTTTCACTGAAGCGTGCAGGCTGGGCTGGTATCAGAATGACTGGGAGAACGATTGTGAAATTCTGACCATCAGTGCAATATGTTGCCTAATGTGGTCAAAAGGGGCTGTCATGAGCTGTGCTTTGTTATATCGAGAAATTCAGCATCTTCCACTTCACCTTCTCACTTCTCATCTCACTTCCGTTTCATCCTTACACTCTCTGTCTCAGTCATCTCCATGCTGGGCCTCATAATCAAGGCCATCTCTCCCAGGGGTGGGTGCTGAGGGAGAGCCGCACTGTCGAGGGGCAGTACTGAGGGAGCGCCGCACTGTCGGAGGGTCAGTACTGAGGGAGCGCCGCACTGTCGGAGGGGCAGTACTGAGGGAGCGCCGCACTGTCGGAGGGGCAGTACTGAGGGAGTGCCGCACTGTCGGAGGGGCAGTACTGAGGGAGCGCCGCACTGTCGGAGGGGCAGTACTGAGGGAGCGCCGCACTGTCGGAGGGGCAGTACTGAGGGAGCGCCGCACTGTCGGAGGGGCAGTACTGGGGGAGTGCCGCACTGTCGGAGGGGCAGTACTGAGGGAGCGCCGCACTGTCGGAGGGGCAGTACTGAGGCAGTGCCGCACTGTCGGAGGGGCAGTACTGAGGGAGCGCCGCACTGTCGGAGGGGCAGTGCTGAGGGAGCGCCGCACTGTCGGAGGGGCAGTACTGAGGCAGCGCCGCACTGTCGGAGGGGCAGTACTGAGGCAGTGCCGCACTGTCGGAGGGGCAGTACTGAGGGAGCGCCGTACTGTCGGAGGGGCAGTACTGAGGGAGCGCCGCACTGTCGGAGGGGCAGTGCTGAGGGAGCGCCGCACTGTCGGAGGGGCGGTACTGAGGGAGCGCTGCACTGTAGGAGGGGCAGTACTGAGGGATCGCCGCACTGTCGGAGGGGCAGTGCTGAGGGAGCGCCGCACTGTCGGAGGGGCAGCACTGAGGGAGCGCCGCACTGTCGGAGGGGCAGTACTGAGGGAATGCCGCACTGTCGGAGGGGCAGTGCTGAGGGAGCGCCGCACTGTCGGAGGGGCAGTACTGAGGGAGCGCTGCACTGTCGGAGGGGCAGTACTGAGGGAGCGCTGCACTGTCGGAGGGGCAGTACTGAGGGAGCGCCGCACTGTCGGAGGGGCAGTACTGAGGGAGCGCCGCACTGTCGGAGGGGCAGTACCGAGGGAGCGCTGCACTATAAGAGGGGCAGTGCTGAGGGAGCGCCGCACTGTCGGAGGGGCAGTGCTGAGGGAGTGCCACACTGTCGGAGGGGCAGTGCTGAGGGAGCGCCGCACTGTCGGAGGGGCAGTGGTGAGGGAGTGACGCACTGTCGGAGGGGCAGTACTGAGGGAGCGCTGCACTGTCGGAGGGGCAGTGCTGAGGGAGCGCCGCACTGTCGGAGGGGCAGTACTGAGGGAGCGCCGCACTGTCGGAGGGGCAGTACTGAGGGAACGCCGCACTGTCGGAGGGGCAGTACTGAGGGAGCGCCGCACTGTCAGAGGGGCAGTATTGAGGGAGCGCCGCACTGTCAGAGGGGCACTACTGAGGGAGCGCTGCACTCTCGGAGGGGCAGCATTGCCCCGTGTCCTAACTCTCACCGAGTCCCGTTCACCCATCACCCACTGTCGCTCGCTGACCTTCATTGGCTCCCAATCCGGCAACGCCTCAGTTCAAATCCCTCCAGGGCCAGTTCGCCACCCTCCCTATCTCTGTAACCTCCTCCAGCCCCTACAACGCTCCCTATCTCTGTAACCTCCTCCAGCCCCTACAACGCTCCCTATCTCTGTAACCGCCTCCAGCCCCTACAACCCTCCCTATCTCTGTAAACTCCTCCAGCCCCTACAACCCTCCCTATCTCTGTAACCTCCCCCAGCCCCTACAACCCCCCTATCTCTGTAACCTCCTCCAGCCCCAACTCTCCCTATTTCTGTAACCTCCTCCAGCCCCGACAACCCTCCCTATCTCTGTAACCTCCTCCAGCCCCTACAACCCTCCCTATCTCTGTAACCTCCTCCAGCCCCTACAACCCTCCCTATCTCTGTAACCTCCTCCAGCCCCCTACAACCCTCCCTATCTCTGTAAACTCCTCCAGCCCCTACAAACCTCCCTATCTCTGTAACCTCCTCCAGCCCCTACAACCCTCCCTATCTCTGTAACCTCCTCCAGCCCCTACAACCCTCCCTATCTCTGTAACCTCCTCCAGCCCCTACAACCCCCCTATCTCTGTAACCTCCTCCAGCCCCAACTCTCCCTATTTTTGTAACCTCCTCCAGCCCTACAACCCTCCCTATCTCTGTAACCTCCTCCAGCCCCTACAACTCCCCTATCTCTGTAACCTCCTCCAGCCCCAACTCTCCCTATTTCTGTAACCTCCTCCAGCCCTACAACCCTCCCTATCTCTGTAACCTCCTCCTGCCCCTACAACCCTCCCTATCTCTTTTACCTCCTCCAGCCCCTACAACCCTCCCTATCTCTGTAACCTCCTCCAGCCCCTACAACCCTCCCTATCTCTGTAACCTCCTCCGGCCCCTACAACCCTCCCTATCTCTGTAACCTCCTCCAGCCCCCTACAACCCTCCCTATCTCTGTAACCTCCTCCAGCCCCTACAACCCTCCCTATCTCTGTAACCTCCTCCAGCCCCTACAACTCTCCCTATCTCTGTAACCTCCTCCAGCCCCTACAACCCTCCCTGTCTCTGTAACCTCCTCCAGCCCCTACAACCCTCCCTAGCTCTGTAACCTCCTCCAGCCCCTACAACCTTCCCAGATCTCTGCGCTCCTCCAATTCTGGCCTCTTGCGCATCCCCCGATTTCCATCGCTCCACCATTGGCGGCCGTGTCTTCAGCCGCCTGGGCCGCGAGCTCTGGAATTCCCTCCCTAAACCTCTCCGCCTCTCCCTCCTCCTTTAAGACGCTCCTTAACACCTCCCTATTTGACCAAGCTTTTGGTCGCCTGCCCTAATATCTCCTGATGTGGGTCGGTGACATATTTTGTTTGATAATCGCTCCTGTGAAGCACCCTGGTACATTTCACTACGATAAAGGCGCTATCTAAGTGCAAGTGGTCGATGTTGATGTTGAAGTTTACCCTGGGGGTTTATTTTTCAGATCCGCGACTGATTTGCTGTGAAACTGGTCTCTGAACATGACTGGCCCAGTGATCGCCGTGCTCTCAATTGCCGCTCTGGTTCAAGGTACGAACAGGGCCTTATTAACCAGAGACAGTGGATGGGGAAATCCGAATTAAACCCACAGAGCGGGCCTGTCACTACCTGAAAGAGGAAAGGCAGGTTAACGTCCAATTCTGGGCACCCCACTTTAGGAAGGATGTGAAGGCCTTAGAGAGTGCGCAGAAAAGATTTACCAGAATGGTCCCAGGGATGAGGGACTTCAGTGACGTGGAGAGACTGGAGAAGCTGGGGTTGTTCTCCTTGGAGCAGAGAAGGTTAAGGGGAGATTGACCAGAATGGTACCAGGGATGAGGGACTTCAGTGATGTGGAGAGACTGGAGAAGCTGGGGTTGTTCTCCTTAGAGCAGAGAAGGTTAAGGGGAGATTGACCAGAATGGTCCCAGGGATGAGGGACTTCAGTGATGTAGAGAGGCTGGAGAAGCTGGGGTTGTTCTCCTTAGAGCAGAGAAGGTTAAGGGGAGATTGATCAGAATGGTCCCAGGGATGAGGGACTTCAGTGATGTAGAGAGACTGGAGAAGCTGGGGTTGTTCTCCTTAGAGCAGAGAAGGTTAAGGGGAGATTGACCAGAATGGTCCCAGGGATGAGGGACTTCAGTGATGTTAAGAGACTGGAGAAGCTGGGGTTGTTTTCCTTAGAGCAGAGAAGGTTAAGGAGGAGATTGACCAGAATGGTGCCAGGGATGAGGGACTTCAGTGATGTGGAGAGACTGGAGAAGCTGGGGTTGTTCTCCTTGGAGCAGAGAAGGTTAAGGGGAGATTGACCAGAATGGTCCCAGGGATGAGGGACTTCAGTGATGTGGAGAGACTGGAGAAGCTGGGGTTGTTCTCCTTAGAGCAGAGAAGGTTAAGGGGAGATTGACCAGAATGGTCCCAGGGTTGAGGGACTTCAGTTACGTGGATAGACTGGAGAAGCTGGGGTTGTTCTCCTTAGAGCAAAGAAGATTGGGTGGAGATTTGATCGAGGTGTTCAAAATCATGAGGGGTCTGGACAGAGTAGATAGAGAGAAACTGTTCCCATTGGCGGAAGGGTCGAGAACCAGAGGACACAGATTTAAGGTGATTGGCAGAACAACCAAAGGCGACATGAGGAAAAACATTTTTATGCAGCGAGTGCACTGGATGCACTGCCTGAGAGGTTGGTGGAGGCAGATTCAATCGTGGCTTTCAAAAGGGAATTGGATAAGTACCTGAAGGAAAGAAATTCGCAGGGCTACGGGGAAAGGGCGGGGGAGTGGGACTAGCTGAAGTGCCCTTGCAGAGAGCCGGCACGGGCTCGAGGGGCCGAATGGCCTCCTCCTGTGCTGTAACCATTCTATGATTCTGTAATGCTATGAACGCCTGCCGGGAAATCCCTTATCAAGGTCGGGCCTGATGGCAAAAGGAGGGAAGTAACGAGAGAGAAAGAATGAGAGAAAGAATGATTCATATAACGTCTTTCACGACCTCAGGACGTCCCAACGTGCACACAGCAAGATCCCACCAACAGCGATGTGATAATGACCAGATAACCTGTATGAATGATGTTGACTGAGTGATACATATTGGCCCCAGGACACCGGGGAGAACGAGAAAGGCTGGGTATGTACTAGAAATGCTGGGTATGCTTAGAGTGGATAAGTCGCCTGGTTCAGATGGCTTGCATCCCAGGTTGCTAAGGGAATTGGAGGAGGAGATAGTGTGAAGGGCTTGCCATCATTTTCCAATCTTCCCTAGATGCGGGGAGGTGCCTGAGGATTGGAAAGTGGCAAATGTGACACCACTGTTGAAGAAAGGCTGTAAGGACAATCCTAGTAACTACAGGCCGGTCAGTTTAACATCAGTGGTGGGTGAAGTTTTAGAAACAATAATCAAGGAAAAAATGTATGGGCACTTGGAGAGGTTTAAGCTAATTAAGGAGCGCCAACACGGGTTTGTAAAAGGCAGATCGTGTTTGACTAATCTAATTGAATTTTTTGATGAAGTAACAGAGAGGATTGATGAAGGGAATGCAATGGATGTTGTCTACATGGATTTTAGGAAGGCGTTTAACAAAGTACCACATAGAAGGCTGGTTAACAATTGAGGCTCACGGAATAGGTGGGTCAGTGGCAGCTTAGATAAGGAATTGGCTTCAGGACAGAAAACAGTGAGTTGTGGTAAATGGCTGTTTTTCAGACTGGAGGATGGTAGACAGTGGTGTTCCCCAAGGGTCAGTGCTGGGGCCACTGCTTTTTTTGATATATATTTAAATGACCTGGATATTGGAATAGAGCGTAGAATTTCTAAATATGCCGATGAAACCAAACTTGGGGTTGTGGCAAACAGTGAGGATACCAATCGACTGCAACAGGACATAGAAAGGCTAGCAGAATGGGCAGACAAGTGGCAGATGGAATTTAGTGCAGAGAAGTGTGAGGTGATGCATTTTGGCAGAAGGAACAGGGAGAGGCAATATACACTTAATGGCACAGTTTTAAAGAGTGTGAAGGGACAGAGGGTCCTGGGAGTTAATGTGCATGGGTCCCTGAAGGTAGCAGGACATATTGAGAGAGTGGTTAACAAAGCATATGGGATCTTGGGCTTCATAAATAGAGGTATTGAGTACAAAAGTAGAGAAGTTATGCTGAACCTTTATAAAGCGCTGGTTAGGCCACAACTGGAGTGTTGCGTCCAGTTCTGGTCACCACACTTTAGGAAGGATGTGAAAGCCCTTGAGAGGGTGCAGAGGAGATTTACCAGAATGGTTCCGGGGATGGGGGATCTTAGCTACAAGGACAGGTTGGAGAAGCTGGATTTGTTTTCATTAGAGCAAAGGAGGTTGAGGGGTGATTTGATCGAGGTGTACAAGATTATGGCGGGTTTGGATAGGCTAGACGGGGAAAGGCTGTTCCCACTAGTTGATGGTACAAGGACTAGGGGACACAGATTTAAGGTTTTGGGCAAGAGATACAGGGGGGACGTGAGGAAAAACTTTTTTACGCAGCGAGTGGTGAGGACCTGGAACTCGCTGCCGACTGAAGTGGTGGAAGCGGAGACACTCGATGTTTTCAAGGGGAGACTGGATAGGCACTTGAGGGAAATAAACTTGCAGGGCTATGGGGATAGAGCGGGGAATGGGACTGACTGGATTGCTCGACAGAGAGCCGGCACAGGCGCTTCTTCCAATAGAGGCCGTGGGATCTTTTACATCCACCTGAGAGGGCAGACGGAGCCTCGGTTTAAATTCTCATCCAAAAGGCGGCATCTCTGACAGTGCAGCGCTCCCTCAGTACTGCCCCTCCGACAGTGCGGCGCTCCCTCAGTACTGCCCCTCTGACAGTGCAGCGCTCCCTCAGTACTGCCCCTCTGACAGTGCAGCGCTCCCTCAGTACTGCCCCTCCAACAGTGCGGCACTCCCTCAGTACTGCCCCTCCGACAGTGCAGCGCTCCCTCAGTACTGCCCCTCCGACAGTGCGGCACTCCCTCAGTACTGTCCCTCTGACACTGCGGCGCTCCCTCAGTACCGCCCCTCCGACAGTGCGGCGCTCCCTCAGTACTGCCCCTCCGACAGTGCGGCGCTCCCTCAGTACTGCCCCTCCGACAGTGCGGCGCTCCCTCAGTACTGCCCCTCCGACAGTGCGGCGCTCCCTCAGTACTGTCCCTCCGACAGTGCGGCGCTCCCTCAGTACCGCCCCTCCGACAGTGTGGCGCTCCCTCAGTACCGCCCCTCCGACAGTGCGGCGCTCCCTCAGTACTTCCCCTCCGACAGTGCAGTGCTCACTCAGTACTGCCCCTCCGACAGTGCGGCGCTCCCTCAGTACCGCCCCTCCGACAGTGCGGCACTCGCTCAGTACCGCCCCTCCGACAGTGCGGCGCTCCCTCAGTACTTCCGCTCCGACAGTGCAGCGCTCCCTCAGTACTGCCCCTCCGACAGTGCGGCGCTCCCTCAGTACCGCCCCTCCGACAGTGCAGCACTCCCTCAGTACTGCCCCTCCGACAGTGCGGCGCTTCCTCAGTACTGCCCGTCCGACAGTGCGGCGCTCCCTCAGTACTGCCCCTCCGACAGTGCGGCGCTCCCTCAGTACTGCCGCTCCGACAGTGCGGCGCTCCCTCAGTACCGCCCCTCCGACAGTGCGGCGCTCCCTCAGTACTGCCCCTCCGACAGTGCGGCGCTTCCTCAGTACTGCCCCTCCGACAGTGCGGCGCTCCCTCAATACTGCCCCTCCGAAGTGCGGCGCTCCATCAGTACTGCCCCTCCGACAGTGCGGCGCTCCCTCAGTACTGCCCCTCCGACAGTGCGGCGCTCCCTCAGTACAGCCCCTCCGACAGTGCGGCACTCCCTCAGTACTGCCCCTCCGACAGTGCGGCGCTCCCTCAGTACAGCCCCTCCGACAGGGCGGCACTCCCTCAGTACTGCCCCTCCGACAGTGCGGCGCTCCCTCAGTACTGCCCCTCCGACAGTGCGGCGCTCCCTCAGTACTGCCCCTCCGACAGTGCGACGCTCCCTCAGTACTGCCCCTCCGACAGTGCGGCGCTCCCTCAGTACATTATCCCTCAACCACCATCACTAAAATCAGATGATCTGGTCATTTATCACATTGAAGTTCATGAGAGCTTGCTGTGCGCAAATCGCCTGCCACTTTTCCTAAATTACATCGGTGACCACACTTCAAAAAAAAAGTCCTTCCTTAGCTGTGAAGCGCTTTGGGATGTCCTGAGGTGGGGAAAGGCGCGACGGAAATGCAAGTCTCTCGGTGCTCCTTCCATTCCATCGGAAAGAGATGAATTTATCGCATGGTGACACGAACCTGCGTTTCATTGTGCCCCACAGGCGTGCTTTCGAACAGTTCGAACTGGACGCAGCAGATCCCGAGTCGCCTTACAGCGCAGAGGGGCCTGTGCGTCCTCATCCCTTGTAACTACACGTCTTCAGAGGCTCCGGACCCAACGGGGTTCGTGGGCATATGGTACAAAGACTTTCAACTCTCCACGGAGGCCACGGTTTACCACACGAACCTAAGCATGGTAAACCAGGATTACCGATCTCGGACTCGACTGTCCGGCAACCTCTCCGATCTGGATTGCTCCCTGATCATAAACGACATCAGAGATAGTGACAATGGAACTTACCAATTCAGCATTGAGGATGCTACGGTTAATTACACTTACGAATACCCACCCATTAATCTGACAATTTCAGGTCAGTTTGATTCGAATTAATTTTATTCTCGTCCGATTAAGGGATCCCAAAGCCGGGATTGGATCACTTTCTCATTAGAGGCACTCTAGCAGAGCTCAGGTTAGATACAGAGTAAAGCTCCCTCTACACTGTCCCATCAAACACTCCCAGGGCAGGTACAGCACGGGTTAGATACAGACTTAAGCTCCCTCTGCACTGTCCCATCAAACACTCCCAGGGCAGGTACAGCACGGGTTAGATACAGAGTAAAGCTCCCTCTACACTGTCCCATCAAACACTCCCAGGGCAGGTACAGCACGGGTTAGATACAGAGTAAAGCTCCCTCTACACTGTCCCAGCAAACAATCCCAGGGCAGGTACAGCACGGGTTAGATACAGAGCAAAGCTCCCTCTACACTGTCCAATCAAACACTCCCAGGGCAGGTACAGCACGGGTTAGATACAGAGTAAAGCTCCCTCTACACTGTCCCATCAAACACTCCCAGGGCAGGTACAGCACGGGTTAGATACAAAGTAAAGCTCCCTCTACACTGTCCCATCAAACACTCCCAGGGCAGATACAGCACGGGTTAGATACAGAGTAAAGCTCCCTCTACACTGTTCCATCAAACACTCCCAGTGCAGGTACAGCACGGGGTTAGATACAGAGTAAAGCTCCCTCTACACTGCCCCATCAAACACTCCCAGGGCAGGTACAGCACGGGTTAGATACAGAGTAAAGCTCCCTCTACACTGCCCCATCAAACACTCCCAGAGCAGGTACAGCACGGGGTTAGATAGAGTAAAGCTCACTCTACACTGTCCAATCAAACACTCCCAGGGCAGGTACAGCACGGGTTAGATACAGAGTAAAGCTGCCTCTACACTGTGCCATCAAACAGTCCCAGGGCAGGTACAGCACGGGTTAGATACAGAGTAAAGCTGCCTCTACACTGTGCCATCAAACAGTCCCAGGGCAGGTACAGCACGGGTTAGATACAGAGTAAAGCTCCCTCTACACTGTCCCATCAAACACTCCCAGAGCAGGTACAGCACGGGGTTAGATAGAGTAAAGCTCACTCTACACTGTCCAATCAAACACTCCCAGGGCAGGTACAGCACGGGTCAGATATAGAGTAAAGCTGCCTCAACAATGCCCCATCAAACAGTCCCTGGACAGGTACACCACGGGTTAGATACAGAGTAAAGCTCCCTCTACACTGTTCCATCAAACACTCCCAGGGCAGGTACAGCACGGGTTAGATACAGAGTAAAGCTCCCTCTACACTGTCCCATCAAACACTCCCAGGGCAGGTACAGCACGGGTCAGATACAGAGTAAAGCTGCCTCAACACTGCCCCATCAAACAGTCCCTGGACAGGTACACCACGGGTTAGATACAGAGTAAAGCTCCCTCTACACTGTTCCATCAAACACTCCCAGGGCAGGTACAGCACGGGGTTAGATACAGAGTAAAGCTCCCTCTACACTGTCCCATCAAACACTCCCAGGGCAGGTACAGCACGGGTTAGATACAGAGTAAAGCTCCCTCTACACTGTCCCATCAAACACTCCCAGGGCAGGTACAGCACGGGTTAGATACAGAGTAAATCTCCCTCTACACTGCTTCATCAAACACTCCCAGTGCAGGTACAGCACGGGTTAGATACAGAGTAAAGCTGCCTCTATACTGTTCCATCAAACACTCCCAGGGCAGGTACAGCACGGGTTAGATACAGAGTAAATCTCCCTCTATACTGTTCCATCAAACACTCCCAGTGCAGGTACAGCACGGGTTAGATACAGAGTAAAGCTGCCTCTACACTGTCCCATCAAACACTCCCAGTGCAGGTACAGCACGGGGTTCGATACAGAGTAAAGCTCCCTCTACACTGCCCCATCAAACACTCTCAGGGCAGGTACAGCACGGGTTAGAGACAGAGTAAAGCTCCCTCTACACTGTCCCATCAAACACTCCCAGGGCAGGTACAGCACGGGTTAGATACAGAGTAAAGCTCCCTCTACACTGTCCCATCAAACACTCTCAGGGCAGGTACAGCACGGGTCAGACACAGAGTAAAGCTCCCTCTACACTGCCCCATCAAACACTCCCAGGGCAGATACAGCATGAGGTTAGATACAGAGTAAAGCTCACTCTACAGTGTCCCATCAAACACTCTCAGGGCAGGTACAGCACGGGTCAGACACAGAGTAATGCTTCCTCTACACTGTTCCATCAAACACTCCCAGGGCAGGTACAGCACGGGTCAGACACAGAGTAAAGCTCCCTCTACACTGTCCCATCAAACACTCTCAGGGCAGGTACAGCACGGGTCAGACACAGAGTAAAGCTTCCTCTACACTGTTCCATCAAACACTCCCAGGGCAGGTACAGCATGGGGTTAGATACAGTGTAAAGCTCACTCTACAGTGTCCCATCAAACACTCCCAGGGCAGGTACAGCACGGGTTAGATACAGAGTAAAGCTCCCTCTATACTGTTTCATCAAACACTCCCAGTGCAGGTACAGCACGGGTTAGATACAGAGTAAAGCTCCCTCTACACTATCCCATCAAACACTCCCAGTGTAGGTACAGCACGGGTTAGATACAGAGTAAAGCTCGCTCTACACTGTCCCATCAAACACTCTCAGGGCAGGTACAGCACGGGTCAGATACAGAGTAAAGCTACCTCTACACTGCCCCATCAAACACTCCCAGGACAGATACACCACGGGTTAGATACAGAGTAAAGCTCCCTCTACACTGTTCCATCAAACACTCCCACGGCAGGTACAGCACGGGGTTAGGTGCAGAGTAAAGCTCCCTCTACATTGTTCCCATCAAACACTCCCAGGGCAGGTGCAGCACGGGGTTAGATACAGAGTCAAGCTCCCTGCATGGACCTCCTCCTGTTCCTGTAACAGGCTTGAGGTGCTGAATGGGCCTCCTCCTGTTCCCGTAACAGGCTCGAGGGGCTGAATGGGCCTCCTTCTGTTCCTGTGTAACCGGCTCGAGGGCCTGAATGGGCCTCCTCCTGTTCCTGTGTAACAGGCTCGAGGGGCTGAATGGGTCTCCTCCTGTTCCTGTGTAACAGGCTCGAGGGGCTGAATGGGCCTCCTCCTGTTCCTGTGTAACAGGCTCGAGGGGCTGAATGGGCATCCTCCTGTTCCTGTGTAACAGGCTCGAGCGGCTGAATGGACCTCCTCCTGTTCCTGTCTAACAGGCTCGAAGGGGCTGAATGGGCCTCCTCCTGTTCCTGTGTAACAGGCTCGAGGAGCTGAATGGGCCTCCTCCTGTTCCTGTGTAACAGGCTCGAGGGGCTGAATGGGCATCCTCCTGTTCCTGTGTAACAGGCTCGAGGGGCTGAATGGGCCTCCTCCTGTTCCTGTGTAACAGGCTCGAAGGGGCTGAATGAGCCTCCTCCTGTTCCTGTGTAACAGGCTCGAGGGTCTGAATGGGCCTCCTCCTGTTCCTGTGTAACAGGCTCGAGGGGCTGAGTGGCCCTCCTCCTGTTCCTGTGTAACAGGCTCGAGGGGGCTGAATGGGCCTCCTCCTGTTCCTGTGTAACAGGATCGAGTGTCTGAATGGGCCTCCTCCTGTTCCTGTGTAACAGGCTCGAGGGGCTGAGTGGCCCTCCTCCTGTTCCTGTGTAACAGGCTCGAGGGGCTGAATGGGCCTCCTCCTGTTCCTGTGTAACAGGCTCGAGGGGCTGAATGGCCCTCCTCCTGTTCCTCTATAACAGGCTCGAGCGGCGAAATGGACCTCCTCCTGTTCCTGTGTAACAGGCTCGAGGGGCTGAATGGGCCTCCTCCTGGTCCTGTGTAACAGGCTCGAGGGGCTGAATGGACCTCCTCCTGTTCCTATGACACTAAACCTGCTTTCCTTACCCCCACAGATCTGGAACGGAAACCCAACATATCCTACTCTTCGGAAATTATCGACAGCAGAACAACGACACTGACCTGCACCTTTGTCGACACCTGTGGAGGTTCAGGGCCTAATCTGAGCTGGATCAACGTCACTGTTCTAAACAGTTCCACCTCCCCCATCACCCTGACAGAGAGGGACAATTCCACCTCGCTCTTTTCCACCTCTCTGACCTTCGTTGCCTCGCTCAAAGACGAGGGTAAACGAGTGGGGTGTAGAGCCCGATACCCAATCGCCAGCGCTGAGTCTTGGCAGACCCTGCTTCTCGATGTTAAATGTGAGTCAGGACGACCCGTGCTCGCCCGCCGAGGGCTGTGCCTCTCGCTCGATGGACTGCACTTTCCTCGCCTCCGGCCTTGACTATTCCACCGCTCTCCTGGCCGACCTCAAAATCTTACACCCTCAACTCATCCCAAACTGCCCCGTGTCCCTCCCTATCTCTGTAACCTCCTCCAGCCCCTAGAACCCTCCCTATCTCTGTAACCTCCTCCAGCCCCTACACACCTCCCTATCTCTGTAACCTCCTCCAGCCCCTACAACCCTCCCTATCTCTGTAACTTCCTCCAGCCCCCGAGAACTCTCCCTATCTCTGTAACCTCCTCCAGCCCCTACAACCTTCCCTATCTCTGTAACCTCCTACAGCCCCCTAGAACCCTCCCTATCTCTGTAACGTCCTCCAGCCTCTACAACCCTCGCTATCTCTGTAAATTCCTCCAGCCCCCTACAACCCTCCCTATCTGTGTAACCTCCTCCAGCCCCTACAACCCTCCCTATCTTTGTAAACTCCTCCAGCCCCTACAACCCTCCCTATCTCTGTAACCTCCTCCAGCCCCTACAACCCTCCCTATCTCTGTAACCTCCTCTAGCCCCTACAATCCTCCCAGATCTCTGTAACCTCCTCCAGCCCCTACAACCCTCCCAGATCTCTGCGCTCCTCCAATTCTGGCCTCTTGCCCATCCCCCGATTTCCATCGCTCCACCATTGGCGGCCGTGCCTTCAGCTGCCTGGGCCCCGAGCTCTGGAATTCCCTCCCTAAACCTCTCCGCCTCTCTCTCCTCCTTTAAGACGCTCCTTAAAAACCGACCTCTTTGACCCAGCTTTTGGTCACCTGTCCTAATATCTCCTGATGTGGCTCGGGGTCAATTTTGTTTGATAATCGCTCCTGTGAAGCACCCTGGGACGTTTTACTACGTTAAAGGCTCTGGATAAATGAGAGTTGTTGGAGATCCGGGTTCAGGAAAGGAGTTATGTTAAACTTATATAGAACTGTGGTTAGACCACACTTGGAGCACTGTGCACAGTCCCGGTCTCCATATACCTTGGTTAGACCACACTTGGAGCACTGTGCAAAGTTCTGGTCTCCATATACCTTGGTTAGACTACACTTGGAGCAATGTGCACAGTTCTGGTCTCCATATACCTTGGTTAGACTACACTTGGAGCAATGTGCACAGTTCTGGTCTCCATATACCTTGGTTAGACCACACTTGGAGCACTGTGCACAGTTCTGGTCCCCATATACCTTGGTTAGACCACACTTGGAGCACTGTGCACAGTTCTGGTCTCCATATACCTTGGTTAGACCACACTTGGAGCACTGTGCACAGTCCCGGGCTCCGTATACCTTGGTTCTCCACACTTGGAGCACTGTGCACAGTTCTGGTCTCCATATACCTTGGTTAGACCACACTTGGAGCATTGTGCACAGTTCTGGTCTCCATATACCTTGGTTAGACCACACTTGGAGCACTGTGCACAGTTCTGGTCTCCATATACATTGGTTAGACCACACTTGGAGCACCGTGCACAGTTCTGGTCTCCATATACCTTGGTTAGACGACACTTGGAGCACTGTGCACAGTTCTGGTCTCCATATACCTTGGTTAGACCACACTTGGAGCACCGTGCACAGTTCTGGTCTCCATATAGAAACATAGAGAAACATAGAGATAGGAACAGGAGTAGGCCATTTCGCCCTTCGAGCCTGCTCCGCCATTCAATGAGATCATGGCTGATCTTCGTCTGAGATCATAGCTGATCTTACCAGTTCAGTACCCCGTCCCCGCCTTTTCTCCGTAACCCTTAATCCCCTTAGCCTTCAGAAATATATCCAATTCTCTCTTGAAAATATTTATTGAATTAGCCTTCACAGCCCTCTGTGGCAGGGAATTCCACAGGCTCACCACTCTTTGAGTGAAGAAATTCTTCCTCATCTCTGTTTTAAATGATTTGCCCGCTATTTTTAGACTGTGGCCCCTGGTTCTGTGCTCCCCGGCCATTGGAAACATTCTCTCTGAATTCAGCCTGTCCAGGCCTGCCATAATTTTATATGTTTCGATGAGATCCCCTCTCAATCTTCTAAACTCCAGTGAGTACAAGCCCAAACTATTTAATCTCTCTTCGTAGGTCATTCCCGCCATTCCAGGTATCAGCCTGGTGAATCGCCGTTGCACTCCCTCCATGGCAAGAACATCCTTCCGCAGATGGGGCGACCAAAACTGTACACAATACTCCAGATGCGGTCTCACCAGCACCTTGTACAGCTGTAGTAAGGTATCCCTATTCCTATACTCGAACCCCCTTGATATGAAGGCCAACATACCATTTGCCTTCTTGATCGCCTGTTGCACCTGCATGCTCTCCTTCAGTGACTGGTGCACAAGAACACCCAGGTCCCTCTGCACTTCCCCATCTCCCAATCTATTGCCATTTAGATAATAATCTACCCTCCTGTTTTTACCCCCAAAGTGGATAACCTCGCATTTATCCACATTATAGTGCATCTGCCACGTATCTGCCCATTCCCCCAACCTGTCCAAATCGCACTGTAGCCTCCTGACATCCTCATCAGAGCCCACCCCTCCTCCTAGTTTAGTGTCGTCAGCGAATTTGGAAATATTGCATCCAATTCCCTGATCCAGATCATTTATATATATTGTGAACAGCTGGGGTCCCAGGACAGATCCTTGCGGCACCCCGCTGGTCACTGCCTGCCACTCCGAAAACGAGCCGTTTATTCCAACTCTCTGTTTTCTATCCGCCAGCCAGTTCTCTATCCACGTTAATACTTTGCCCCCAATCCCATGAGCCTTAATTTTGCATGATAATCTTTTGTGTGGAACCTTATCGAAGGCTTTCTGGAAGTCAAGGTACACCACATCCACTGGCTCTCCCCCATCTATTTTACCAGTTACTTCCTCAAAAAATTCCAGCAGATTAGTCAAACACGATTTACCCTTTGTAAATCCATGTTGACTCTGTCCGATCCTTTCCCCATTTGTCAAGTGCTCCGCTATTTTATCCTTAATAATGGACTCTAGCATTTTGCCCACAACCGATGTAAGGCTTACTGGTCTATAATTCCCTGCTTTCTCTCTACCCCCCTTTTTAAATATTGGGGTAACATTAGCTACCCTCCAATCCACGGGTACTGTTCCCGAGTCAATGGAGTTCCGGAAGATGATCCTTAGAGCATCTGCTATCTCCAGGGCCACCTCCTTAAGTACCCTAGGATGTAGTTTATCAGGCCCCGGGGATTTGTCGGCCTTCAGTCCCCTCAACTTACCCAACACCATATCCCTAGAGATACTAATTTCTGTCAGCTCCTCCCTCTCATTAGTCCCTATGTTTGCCGATATTCCTGGGAGGTTATTTGTGTCCTCCTTTGTGAATACAGAACCAAAGTATGAGTTTAATTGGTCTGCCATTTCCTTATTCTCCATTATATATTCTCCCGAATCGGACTGCAAGGGACCGACTTGGGATTTTACCAGTCTTTTCCTCCTGATATACCGATAAAAGCTTTTGCAGTCTGTCTTTATGTTTGCTGCAAGTTTACTTTCGTATTCTATTTTCCCCTTCCTGATTAATCCCTTTGTCCTCTTTTGCTGTATCTTGTACTGCCCCCAATCTTCCGGTCTGGTGCTTTTTTTTGCCAGTTGATATGCCCTTTTTTTTGATTTTATGCTGTCCCTAATTTCCCTCGTTATCCACGGTTGAGTCACCTTTTTAGGTTTATTTTTATGCCAAACCGGTATAAACATGTTCTGGAATTCTTCCATTCTATCTTTGAATGCTTGCCATTGTCTCTCCACTGTCAATCCCCCCAGAAACACCACCCAATCAATCTTACCCAATTCCCGTCTCATACCCTCGTAATTCCCTTTATACCTTGGTTAGACCACACTTGGAGCGCTGTGCACAGTTCTGGTCTCCGTATACCTAGGTTAGACCACACTTGGAGCATTGTGCACAGTTCTGGTCTCCATTTACATTGGTTAGACCACACTTGGAGCACCGTGCACAGTTCTGGTCTCCATATACCTTGGATAGACCACACTTGGAGCACCGTGCACAGTTCCGGTGTGCGTATACCTTGGTTAGACCAAACTTGGAGCTCCGTGCACTGTTCTGGTCTCCATATACCTGGGTTAGACCACACTTGGAGCACCGTGCACAGTTCTGGTCTCCATATACGTTGGTTAGACCACACTTGGAGCACTGTGCACAGTTCTGGTCTCCATATACCTTGGTTAGACCACACTTGGAGCACTGTGCACAGTCCCGGTCTACATATACCTTGGTTAGACCACACTTGGAGCACTGTGCACAGTTCTGGTCTCCATATACCTTGGTTAGACCACACTTGGAGCATTGTGCACAGTTCTGGTCTCCATATACCTTGGTTAGGCCACACTTGGAGCACTGTGCACAGTTCTGGTCTCCATATACCTTGCTTAGACCACACTTGGAGCACTGTGCACAGTTCTGGTCTCCATATACCTTGGTTAGACCACACTTGGAGCACTGTGCACAGTTCTGGTCTCCATATACCTTGGTTAGACCACACTTGGAGCACTGTGCACAGTTCTGGTCTCCATAAACCTTGGTTAGACCACACTTGGAGCACTGTGCACAGTTCTGGTCTCCATATACATTGGTTAGACCACACTTGGAGCATTGTGCACAGTTCTGAACTCCGTATACCTTGGTTAGACCACACTTGGAGCACTGTGCTCAGTTCTGGTCTCCATATACCTTGGTTAGACCACACTTGGAGCGCTGTGCTCAGTTCTGGTCTCCGTATACATTAGTTAGACCAGACTTGGAGCACTGTGCACAGTTCTGGTCTCCGTATACCTTGGTTAGACCACACTTGGAGCACTGTGCACAGTTCTGGTCTCCATATACCTTGGTTAGACCACACTTGGAGCACTGTGCACAGTTCTGGTCTCCATATACATTGGTTAGACCACACTTGGAGCACTGTGCACAGGTCTGGTCTCCGTATACCTTGGTTAGAACACACTTGGAGCACTGTGCACAGTTCTGGTCTCCATATACCTTGGTTAGACCACACTTGGAGCACTGTACACATTTCTGGTCTCCGTATACCTTGGGTAGACAACACTTGGAGCACTGTACACAGTTCTGGTCTCCATATACCTTGGTTAGACCACACTCGGAGCACTGTGCAAAGTTCTGGTCGCCGTATACATTAGTTAGACCAGACTTGGAGCACTGTGCACAGTTTTGCTCTCCGTATACCTCGGTTTGAGCACACTTGGAGCACTGTGCTCAGTTCTGGTCTCCGTATACCTTGGTTAGACCACACTTGGAGCACTGTGCACAGTTGTTGTCTCCATATACATTGGTTAGACCACACTTGGAGCACTGTGCACAGTTCTGGTCTCCATATACCTTGGTTAGACCACACTTGGAGCACTGTGCACAGTTCTGGTCTCCATATACCTTGGTTTGACCACACTTGGAGCACTGTGCACAGTTCTGGTCTCCATGTACCTTGCTTAGACCACACTTGGAGCACTGTGCACAGTTCTGGTCTCCATATACCTTGGTTAGACTACACTTGGAGCACTGTGCACAGTTCTGGTCTCCATATACCTTGGTTAGACCACACTTGGAGCACTGTGCACAGTTCTGGTCTCCATATACCTTGGTTAGACCACACTTGGAGCACCGTGCACAGTTCTGGTCTTCATATACCTTGGTTAGACCACACTTGGAGCACTGTGCACAGTTCTGGTCTCCATATACCTGGATTAGACCACACTTGGTGCACTGTGCACAGTTCCGGTCTCCATATATTTTGGTTAGACTGCACTTGGAGCACTCTGCACAGTTCTGGCCTCCATATACCTTGGTTAGACCACACTTGGAGCACTGTACACAGTTCTGGTCTCCGTATACCTTGGTTAGACCACACTTGGAGCACTGTACACAGTTCTAGTGTCCATATACATTAGTTAGACCACACTTGGAGCACTGTGCTCAGTTCTGGTCTCCGTATACCTTGGTTAGACCACACTTGGAGCACTGTGCAGAGTTCTGGTCTCCATATACCTTGGTTAGACCACACTTGGAGCCCTGTGCACAGTTCTGGTCTCCGTATACCTTGGTTAGACCACACTTGGAGCACTGTGCACAGTTCTGGTCTCCATATACCTTGGTTAGACCACACTTGGAGCACTGTGCATAGTTCTGGTCTCCATATACATTGGTTAGACCACACTTGGAGCACTGTGCACACTTCTGGTCTCCGCATACCTTGGTTAGACCACACTTGGAGCACTGTGCACACTTCTGGTCTCCATATACCTTGGTTAGACCACACTTGGAGCACGGTGCACAGTTCTGGTCTTCGTATACCTTGGTTAGACCACAACTTGGAGCACTGTGCACAGTTCTTGTCTCCATATACCTTGGTTAGACCACACTTGGAGCACTGTGCACAGTTCTGGTCAACATATACATTGGTTAGACCACACTTGGAGCACTGTGCACAGTTCTGGTCTCCGTATACCTTGGTTAGACCACACTTGGAGCACTGTGCATAGTTCTGGTCTCCATATTCCTTGGTTAGGCCACACTTGGAGCACTGTGCTCAGTTCTGGTGTCCCTATACCTTAGTTAGGCCACATGTGGAGCTCCGTGCAGAGTTCTTGTCTCCATATTTCTCTGTTAGACTACACTTGGAGCACTGTGCACAGTTCTGATGTCCACATACCTTAGTTAGACCACACTTGGAGTGCTGTGTACAATTCTGGTCTCCGTATACCTTGGTTAGACCACACTTGGAGCACTGTGCACAGTTCTGGTCTCCGTATACTTTGGTTAGACCACACTTGGAGCACTGTGCACAGTTCTGGTCTCCGTATACCTTGGTTAGAGCACACTTGGAGCACTGTGTACAGTTCTGGTCTCCATATACCTTGGTTAGACCACACTTGGAGCACTGTGCTCAGTTCTGGTCTCCATATACCTTGGTTAGACCACACTTGGAGCACCGTGCACAGTTCTGGTCTTCATATACCTTGGTTAGACCACACTTGGAGCACTGTGCACAGTTCAGGTCTCCATATACCTTGGTTAGACCGCACCTGGAGCACTGTGCACAGTTCTGGTCTCCATATACCTTGGTTAGACCACACTTGGAGCACTGTGCACAGTTCAGGTCTCCATATACCTTGGTTAGACCACACTTGGAGCACTGTGCACAGTTCTGGTCTCCATATACCTTGGTTAGACCACACTTGGAGCACCGTGCACAGTTCTGGTCTCCATATACCTTGGTTAGACCACACTTGGAGCACCGTGCACAGTTCTGGTCTTCATATACCTTGGTTAGACCACACTTGGAGCACTGTGCACAGTTCTGGTCTCCATATACCTTGGTTAGACCACACTTGGAGCACCGTGCACAGTTCTGGTCTCCATATACCTTGGTTAGACCACACTTGGAGCACCGTGCACAGTTCTGGTCTTCATATACCTTGGTTAGACCACACTTGGAGCACTGTGCACAGTTCTGGTCTCCATATACCTGGATTAGACCACACTTGGTGCACTGTGCACAGTTCCGGTCTCCATATATTTTGGTTAGACTGCACTTGGAGCACTCTGCACAGTTCTGCCCTCCATATACCTTGGTTAGACCACACTTGGAGCACTGTACACAGTTCTGGTCTCCGTATACCTTGGTTAGACCACACTTGGAGCACTGTACACAGTTCTAGTGTCCATATACATTAGTTAGACCACACTTGGAGCACTGTGCTCAGTTCTGGTCTCCGTATACCTTGGTTAGACCACACTTGGAGCACTGTGCAGAGTTCTGGTCTCCATATACCTTGGTTAGACCACACTTGGAGCCCTGTGCACAGTTCTGGTCTCCGTATACCTTGGTTAGACCACACTTGGAGCACTGTGCACAGTTCTGGTCTCCATATACCTTGGTTAGACCACACTTGGAGCACTGTGCATAGTTCTGGTCTCCATATACATTGGTTAGACCACACTTGGAGCACTGTGCACACTTCTGGTCTCCGCATACCTTGGTTAGACCACACTTGGAGCACTGTGCACACTTCTGGTCTCCATATACCTTGGTTAGACCACACTTGGAGCACGGTGCACAGTTCTGGTCTTCGTATACCTTGGTTAGACCACAACTTGGAGCACTGTGCACAGTTCTTGTCTCCATATACCTTGGTTAGACCACACTTGGAGCACTGTGCACAGTTCTGGTCAACATATACATTGGTTAGACCACACTTGGAGCACTGTGCACAGTTCTGGTCTCCGTATACCTTGGTTAGACCACACTTGGAGCACTGTGCATAGTTCTGGTCTCCATATTCCTTGGTTAGGCCACACTTGGAGCACTGTGCTCAGTTCTGGTGTCCCTATACCTTAGTTAGGCCACATGTGGAGCTCCGTGCAGAGTTCTTGTCTCCATATTTCTCTGTTAGACTACACTTGGAGCACTGTGCACAGTTCTGATGTCCACATACCTTAGTTAGACCACACTTGGAGTGCTGTGTACAATTCTGGTCTCCGTATACCTTGGTTAGACCACACTTGGAGCACTGTGCACAGTTCTGGTCTCCGTATACTTTGGTTAGACCACACTTGGAGCACTGTGCACAGTTCTGGTCTCCGTATACCTTGGTTAGAGCACACTTGGAGCACTGTGTACAGTTCTGGTCTCCATATACCTTGGTTAGACCACACTTGGAGCACTGTGCTCAGTTCTGGTCTCCATATACCTTGGTTAGACCACACTTGGAGCACCGTGCACAGTTCTGGTCTTCATATACCTTGGTTAGACCACACTTGGAGCACTGTGCACAGTTCAGGTCTCCATATACCTTGGTTAGACCGCACCTGGAGCACTGTGCACAGTTCTGGTCTCCATATACCTTGGTTAGACCACACTTGGAGCACTGTGCACAGTTCAGGTCTCCATATACCTTGGTTAGACCACACTTGGAGCACTGTGCACAGTTCTGGTCTCCATATACCTTGGTTAGACCACACTTGGAGCACCGTGCACAGTTCTGGTCTCCATATACCTTGGTTAGACCACACTTGGAGCACCGTGCACAGTTCTGGTCTTCATATACCTTGGTTAGACCACACTTGGAGCACTGTGCACAGTTCTGGTCTCCATATACCTTGGTTAGACCACACTTGGAGCACCGTGCACAGTTCTGGTCTCCATATACCTTGGTTAGACCACACTTGGAGCACCGTGCACAGTTCTGGTCTTCATATACCTTGGTTAGACCACACTTGGAGCACTGTGCACAGTTCTGGTCTCCATATACCTGGATTAGACCACACTTGGTGCACTGTGCACAGTTCCGGTCTCCATATATTTTGGTTAGACTGCACTTGGAGCACTCTGCACAGTTCTGGCCTCCATATACCTTGGTTAGACCACACTTGGAGCACTGTACACAGTTCTGGTCTCCGTATACCTTGGTTAGACCACACTTGGAGCACTGTACACAGTTCTAGTGTCCATATACATTAGTTAGACCACACTTGGAGCACTGTGCTCAGTTCTGGTCTCCGTATACCTTGGTTAGACCACACTTGGAGCACTGTGCAGAGTTCTGGTCTCCATATACCTTGGTTAGACCACACTTGGAGCCCTGTGCACAGTTCTGGTCTCCGTATACCTTGGTTAGACCACACTTGGAGCACTGTGCTCAGTTCTGGTCTCCATATACCTTGGTTATACCACACTTGGACCACTGTGCTCAGTTCTGGTGTCCCTATACCTTGGTTAGGCCACATGTGGAGCTCCGTGCACAGTTCTTGTGTACATATATCTCAGTTGGACCACACTTGGAGCATTGTGTACGGTTCTGATGTCCATATACCTTGGTTAGACCGCACTTGGAGCACTGTGTACAGTTCTGGTCTCCGTATACCTTGGTTAGACTACACTTGGAGCACCGTGCACATTTCTGGTCTCCATATTATCAAAAGGATATAGAGGTATTGGAGAAGGTGCCAAAAAGATTTACAAGAATAATACCAGAACTGAGATCAGGAAAGACTGAACAGGCTGGGGCTCTTTTCTCTAGAAGAGAAGGGAGGGGGGTGACCTGATAAAGGTCTTTCAAGTTATGAAGGGGTTTGATAGGGTAGACGTAGAGAAGATGTTTCCATTTGTGGGGGAGACCAGAACTAGGGGCCATTGATATAAGATAGTCACTGATAAATCCAATTGGAAATTCAGGAGAAACCAGAGAGTGGTGAGAATGGGGAACTCGCTACCACAGTGAGAGGTCGAGGCGAAGAGCAGAGATACATTTAAGGTGAAGCTGGATAAACAGATGAGGGAGAAAGGAATAGAAGGATATGGTGATGGGGTGAGATGAAGAGGGGCAGGAGGAGGCTGGTGTTGATGGGGTGAGATGAAGAGGGGTGGGTGGAGGCTGGTGTTGATGGGGTGAGATGAAGAAGGGTGGGAGGAGGCTGGTGTTGATGGGGTGAGATGAAGAGGAGTGGGAGGTGGCTGGTGTGGATGGGGTGAGATGAAGAGGGGTGGGAGGAGGCTGGTGTTGATGGGGTGAGATGAAGAGGGGTGGGAGGAGGCTGGTGTGGACGGGGTGAGATGAAGAGGGGTGGGAGGAGGCTGGTGTGGACGGGGTGAGATGAAGAGGGCTGGGAGGAGGCTGGTGTTGATGGGGTGAGATGAAGAGGGGTGGGAGGAGGCTGGTGTTGATGGGGTGAGATGAAGAGGGGTAGGAGGAGGCTGGTGTTGATGGGGCGAGCTGAAGAGGGGTGGGAGGAGGCTGGTGTTGATGGGGTGAGATGAAGAGGGGTGGGAGGAGGCTGGTGTTGATGGGGTGAGATGAAGTGGGCTGGGAGGAGGCTTGTGTTGATGGGGTGAGATGAAGAGGGGTGGGACGAGGCTGGTGTTGATGGGGTGAGATGAAGAGGGGTGGGAGGAAGCTGGTGTTGATGGGGTGCGATGAAGAGGGGTGGGAGGAGGCTGGTGTTGATGGGGTGAGATGAAGAGGGGTGGGAGGAGGCTGGTGTTGATGGGGTGAGATGAAGAGGGGTGGGAGGAAGCTGGTGTTGATGGGGTGAGATGAAGAGGGGTGGGAGGAGGCTGGTGTTGATGGGGTGAGATGAAGAGGGGTGGGAGGAGGCTGGTGTGGGGCATAAACACCGGCATGGACCAGTTGGGCTGAATGGCCTGTTTTCTGTGCTGTTCACTCGATGTAACTTGCTGTTATTCTATGACCAGATGGGCCAAAGATCTGGAAGATGCCAGCTCATACGGTGAAGGAGGGAGATTCAGTCCCGGTGACCTGCACTGCGAAGAGCAATCCACTGTCCAACGTCACATGGTTTAGAAATAATCGCAGCGTCTCAACAACGGTTAACAGAAATCTGACTCTGCACCTTGTCAACATCACCAGCCAAGATTGTGGTCTTTATTATTGTCGTGCATGGAATGCCTATGGCCGAGCCACACGAAGTTTCAACATCACGGTCAACTGTGAGTATCCCACAGATGCCCCGGGATATGCAGGGGAGTGAGCTCAGGTTCTTCAACAATACTGTCCCTTGGATTTATTAGACAGTGTCTGAACCCACCTCTGTGTGCCTGGGAGCTTTACAATACTTATGTAGCAATAGTTCTTGTCCTGGTAAGGTTTCACATTGATCAAGAAGTGGAGGTAGGTTCCGAGGAGGAGAATGTTTTTCAACATCCAACCTCTCCCGGGGCAGGTACAGCACGGGGTTAGATACAGAGTAAAGCTCCCTCTACACTGTCCCATCAAACACTCCCAGGGCAGGTACAGCACGGGGTTAGATACAGAGTAAAGCTCCCTCTACACTGGCCCATCAAACACTCCCAGGGCAGGTACAGCACGGGTTAGATACAGAGTAAAGCTCCCTCTACACTGGCCATCAAACACTCCCAGGGCAGGTACAGCACGGGTTAGATACAGAGTAAAGCTCCCTCTACACTGTCCCATCAAACACTCCCGGGGCAGGTACAGCACGGGTTAGATAGAGAGTAAAGCTCCCTCTACACTGTCCCATCAAACACTCCCAGGGCAGGTACAGCACGGGGTTAGATACAGAGTAAAGCTCCCTCTACACTATCCCATCAAACACTCCCAGGGCAGGTACAGTCCGGGCTAGATACAGAGTAAAGCTCCCTCTACACTGTCCCATCCAACACTCCCAGGGCAGGTACAGCACGGGTTAGATACAGAGTAAAGCTCCCTCTACACTGTCCCATCAAACACTCCCAGGGCAGGTACAGCACGGGTTAGATACAGAGTAAAGCTCCCTCTACACTGTCCCATCAAATACTCCCAGGGCAGGTACAGCACGGGTTAGATACAGAGTAAAGCTCCCTCTACACTGTCCCATCAAACACTCCCAGGGCAGGTACAGCACGGGTTAGATACAGAGTAAAGCTCCCCCTACACTGTCCCCATCGTGAGATTGTTGAATGCGCTGTAGAAATGTAAGTCCTTTCTTTCACATAAAGGCTCTGAGAGTTTCGTGTTTTCTCGTCTCTCTCTCTCTCTCTCTTTCCCCCTTCCTCCTCTCCCCCCAACCCTCACCCATCACCACCCCACTCTCCTTCCCCTCCGGCAGACGGACCCAGGATCGAGGAGATGGACGGAACTGTCATCGCATTGGAAGGCGAATCACTGCGACGGGTCTGTCTCGTTGATAGTCAGCCAGAATCCAATGTCACCTGGTCCAAGGGAGATGAGGTCCTCAGCAACAGGACCGCCAGCCAATTAACCCTGGAGATCACCAGCATGCAGGGCACGGACTCCGGAGTGTACACCTGCACAGCTGAGAATCCCTATGGAGCCACCAACAGTTCCCTTTACATCAAAATGGAATGTAAGTCTTTGGTTGATCTGGGACCCATCTGCTCTCTCTCCAAAACAACCTGCTGTCATCTCTGACTCGGCCGCTGCCTCAGTCCATCCGCTGCTGAAACCCTCATCCCTACCTTTGTTACCTCCAGACTTAACTATTCCAATGCAATCCAACCTCCCCCTACAACCCTCCCTATCTCTGTAACCTCCTCCAGCCCCGTACAAAGCTCCCTATCTCTGTAGCCTCCTCCAGCCCCTACAACCCTCCCTATCTCTGTAACCTCCTCCAGCCCCCTACACCCCTCCCTATCTCTGTAACCTCCTCCAGCCCCTACAACCCTCGCTATCTCTGTAACCTCCTCCAGCCCCTACAACCCTCCCTATCTCTGTAACCTCCTCCAGCCCCCTACACCCCTCCCTATCTCTGTAACCTCCTCCAGCCCCTACAACCCTCCCTATCTCTGTAACCTCCTCCAGCCCCTACAACCCTGCCTATCTCTGTAACCTCCTCCAGCCCCTACAACCCTGCCTATCTCTGTAACCTCCTCCAGCCCCTACAACCCTCCCTATCTCTGTAACCTCCTCCAGCCCCTACAACCCTGCCTATCTCTGTAACCTCCTCCAGCCCCTACAACCCTGCCTATCTCTGTAACCTCCTCCAGCCCCTACAATCCTCCCTATCTCTGTAACCTCCTCCAGCCCCGACAACCCTCCCTATCTCTGTAACCTCCTCCAGCCCCTACAACCCTCCCTATCTCTGTAACCTCCTCCAGCCCCTACAACCCTGCCTATCTCTGTAACCTCCTCCAGCCCCGACAACCCTCCCTATCTCTGTAACCTCCTCCAGCCCCTACAACCCTCCCTATCTCTGTAACCTCCTCCAGTCCCTACAACCCTCCCTATCTCTGTAACCTCCTCCAGCCCCGACAACCCTCCCTATCTCTGTAACCTCCTCCAGCCCCGACAACCCTCCCTATCTCTGTAACCTCCTCCAACCCCTACAACCCTCCCTATCTCTAACCTCCTCCAGCCCCTACAACCCACCCTATCTCTGTAACCTCCTCCAGCCCCTACAACCCTCCCTATCTCTGTAAACTCCTCCAGCCCCTACAACCCTCCCTATCTCTGTAAACTCCTCCAGCCCCCTACAACCCTCCCTATCTCTGTAACCACCTCCAGCCCCTACAACCCTCCCTATCTCTGTAACCTCCTCCAGCCCCTACAACCCTCCCTATCTCTGTAACCTCCTCCAGCCCCTACAACCCTCCCTATCTCTGTAACCTCCTCCAGCCCCAACAACCCTCCCTATCTCTGTAACCTCCTCCAGCCCCTACAACCCTCCCTATCTCTGTAACCTCCTCCAGCCCCTACAACCCTCCCTATCTCAGTAACCTCCTCCAGCCGCTACAACCCTCCCTATCTCTGTAACCTCCTCCAGCCCCTACAACCCTCCCTATCTCTGTAACCTCCTCCAGCCCCTACAGCCCTCCCTATCTCAGTAACCTCCTCCAGCCGCTACAACCCTCCCTATCTCAGTAACCTCCTCCAGCCGCTACAACCCTCCCTATCTCTGTAACCTCCTCCAGCCCCTACAACCCTCCCTATCTCTGTAACCTCCTCCAGCCCCTACAACCCTCCCTATCTCTGTAAACTCCTCCAGCCCCTACAACCCTCCCTATCTCTGTAACCTCCTCCAGCCCCTACACCCCTCACTATCTCTGTAACCTCCACCAGCCCCTACACCCCTCCCTATCTCTGTAACCTCCTCCAGCCCCCTCCAACCCTCCCTATCTCTGTAACCTCCTCCAGCCCCCTACACCCCTCCCTATCTCTGTAACCTCCTCCAGCCCCCTACACCCCTCCCTATCTCTGTAACCTCCTCCAGCCCCCTACACCCCTCCCTATCTCTGTAACCTCCTCCAGCCCCCTACACCCCTCCCTATCTCTGTAACCTCCTCCAGCCCCCTACACCCCTCCCTATCTCTGTAACCTCCTCCAGCCCCCTACACCCCTCCCTATCTCTGTAACCTCCTCCAGCCCCCTCCAACCCTCCCTATCTCTGTAACCTCCTCCAGCCCCCTACACCCCTCCCTATCTCTGTAACCTCCTCCAGCCCCCTACACCCCTCCCTATCTCTGTAACCTCCTCCAGCCCCTACAACCCTCCCTATCTCTGTAACCTCCTCCAGCCCCTACAACCCTCCATATCTCTGTAACCTCCTCCAGCCCCCTACAACCCTCCCTATCTCTGTAACCTCCTCCAGCCCCTACAACCCTCCCTATCTCTGTAACCTCCTCCAGCCCCCTACAACCCTCCCTATCTCTGTAACCTCCTCCAGCCCCCTACACCCCTCCCTATCTCTGTAACCTCCTCCAGCCCCCTACACCCCTCCCTATCTCTGTAACCTCCTCCAGCCCCTACAACCCTCCCTATCTCTGTAACCTCCTCCAGCCCCTACAACCCTCCCTATCTTTGTAACCTCCTACCACCCTCCCAGATCTCTGCGCTCCTCCAATTCCGGCCTCTCGCGCATCCCCCGATTTCCATCGCTCCACCATTGGCGGCCGTGCCTTCAGCTGCCTGGGCCCCGAGCTCTGGAATTCCCTCCCTAAACCTCTCCGCCTCTCTCTCCTCCTTTAAGACGCTCCTTAAATCCGACCTCTTTGACCCAGCTTTTGGTCACCCGTCCTAATATCTCCTGTAGCTCACTGTCGACTTTTGTCTGATTTACGCGCCTGTGAAGCACCTTGGGACTATCTATGTCCCTCATAATTTTGTACACCTCAATCAGGTCCCCCCTCAGCCTTCTCTGCTCTAAGGAATACAACCCCAGCCTGTCCAGTCTCTCTTCATAGCTGAAGCGCTCCAGCCCAGGTAACATCCTGGTGAATCTCCTCTGCACCCTCTCCAATGCAATCACATCCTTCCTATAGTGTGGCGACCAGAACTGCACACAGTATTCCAGCTGTGGCCTAACTAGCGTTTTGTACAGCTCCGTCATAACCTCCCTGCTCTTATATTCTATGCCTCGGCTAATGAAAGCAAATATCCCATATGCCTTCTTAACCACCTTATCCTTTCCAAGGTGTTTTGCCCAGAACTGTACTCAGTACTCCAAATGTGGTTTAACCAGGGTTGTCCATAGCTGTAGCCTGTTGCTAAGGCTGTTCAAAAAAGCATCCAGGATCCTTGAGATTTCTGAATAGAGGCATAAAGTTAGGAAGTTATTGCTAAACCCTGTATGGTTGTCTGCCAGCTATGGAGTATTGTGTCCAATTCTGGGCACCACACACTTTAGCAAGGATGTCAAGGCCTTGGAGAGGAGATTGACCAGAATGGTACCAGTAAGACATCTTTACTCTTATACTCAAATCCTCTTGTAATAAAGGCCAACATACCAGTTGTTTTCCTAATTGCTTGCTGTACCTGCATGTTAACTTTCAGTAATTCGTGTACAAGGACACCCAGGTCCCTCTGAACACCAACATTTCCCAATCTCTCACCATTTAAAAAATACTCTGCTTTTCTAGTTTTCCTACCAAAGTGGATAACTTCACATTTCTCCTCATTATATTCCATTTGCTGTGTTCTTGCCCACTCACTTAGCCTGTCTACATCCTCCTTGAAGCCACCTTGCCTCCTCCTCACAACTTACATTCCCTCCCAGCTTCGTATCATCAGCAAACTTGGAGATAGAAACATAGAAACATAGAAGATAGGAGCAGGAGTAGGCCATTCGGCCCCTCGAGCCTGCTCCGCCATTTAATGAGATCATGGCTGATCATCCAAATTCAGTACCCTGTCCCTGCTTTCTCCCCATATCCCTTGATCCCTTTAGCCTTAAGAAATATATCCAACTCCTTCTTGAATATATTTAATGAATTGGCCTCAACTGCCTTCTGTGGTAGAGAATTCCACAGGTTCACCACTCTCTGGGTGAAGAAATTCCTCCTCATCTCTGTCCTAAATGGCTTACCCCTTATCCTTAGACTGTGACCCCTGGTTCTGGACTCCCTCGCGATCGGGAACATCCTTCCTGCATCTAGTCTGTCTAGTCCTGTTAGAATTTTATACGTTTCAATGAGTTCCCCTCTCATTCTTCTGAACTTCAGTGAATATAATCCTAATCGATTCAACCTCTCCTCATATGTCATTCCTGCCATCCCAGGTATCAGCCTGGTGAATCTTCGCTGCACTCCCTCCATGGCAAGAACATCCTTCCTCAGATAAGGCGACCAAAACTGCACACAGTACTCAAGGTGTGGTCTCACCAAGGCCCTGTACAACTGCAGCAAGACATCCCTGTTCCTGTACTCTAACCCTCTCGCTACGAAGGCCAACATACCATTTGCCTTCTTAACCGCCTGCTGCACCTGCATGCTTACCATCAGCGACTGGTGCACAAGGACACCCAGGTCTCGTTGCACTTCCCCTTCTCCCAATCTATTGCCATTCAGATAAAAATCTGTCTTCCTGTTTTTGCCACCGAAGTGGATAACCTCGCATTTTTATCCACATTAAACTGCATTTCTATATACTTTCACCTGGCTTAACTTTGAACTTTTGTCAAGTACATCAAATGGCAAAGAAATTAAACAGATACTTGTGCCTGTTTTCACGGAAATACTGGAGAACCAAGGGTCTAGCGAGAATGAGGAACTGAATGAAATTAGTAGTAGTAAAAAAAAAATAGTACTGGAGAAATTAATGGGACTGAAAACCAATAAATCCCCTGGACCTGATGGCCTACATCCTCGGGTTTTGAAAGAGGTGGCTATAGAGATAGTGGATGCATTGGTTGTCATTTTCCAAAATATCTTCCATGGCAAGAACATCCTTCCTCAGATAAGGTGACCAAATATATTACCAAAGTGGATAATTTCACATTTCTCCACATTATATTCCATTTGCCATGTTCTTGCCCACACACTTAGCGTGTCTGCATCCTCCTCACAACTTACATTCCCACCCAGCATTGTATCATCAGCAAACTTGGAGATATTACATTTGGTCCCTTCATCCGAATCATTGATGTAGATTGTGAATAGCTGAGGCCCAAGCACTGATCCTTGCGGGACCCCACTAGTTACAGCCTGCCAACCCCAAAATGACCCGTTTATTCCTACTCTCTGTTTTCTGTCCGTTAACCAATCCTCAGTCCATGCTGGTATATTACCCCCAATCCCATGACCCCTAATTTTGTTTAATAATCTCTTGTGTGGCACCTTATCGAAAGCCGTCTGAAAATCCAAATACACCACATCCACTGGTTCCCCCTTATCTATTCTGCTAGTTACAACCTCAAAAATCTCTAACTGATTTGTTTATTCCTACTCTCTGTTGTCTGTGATATCGTTCATTTGCAGATCCACCAAGGAATCTCTCCATCAGCTGGCCGGAACGCACGCCGGTCAATTCCTCCATTGAGACTGAGGAAGGCCTTTCGATATCTCTCCTCTGCTCTGTGGAGAGTGATCCAGCTTCTAACTTGACGTGGAAAGTCAACGGGAAGGTCAGGAACGCCAGCTTCGGCAGCAACGAGTTGTGGTTGCAATTTGAGAGCGTTACGTACCGGGAGGATGGAGAGCACCAATGCCTGGCGGAGAACCCGCACGGCCTGGGCAATGTGTCCGTGACAGTCACTTTAAAATGTGAGTACGGCCGACCTCCCTTGCCGAGGCTAGCGACGGAAGATATCTGGGTGGGCCTCGGTTGAACTGTTCAGCGTGGAGCTGAGCCTCAGAGACCGGGAATATCGAAGCTCGCAGGCGTGGGAACAGCAGTTAGGCCCATTCAGCCCCCTCGAGCCTGTTACACAGTAACAGGAGGAGGCCCATTCAGCCCCTCGAGCCTGTTACACCGGAACAGGAGGAGGCCCATTCAGCCCCTCGAGCCTGTTACATGGGAATAGGAGGAGGCCCATTCAGCCCCTCGAGCCTGTTACACTGGAACAGGAGGAGGCCCATTCAGCCCCTCGAGCCTGTTACACCGGAACAGGAGGAGGCCCATTCAGCCCCTCGAGACTGTTACACAGGAAAAGGAGGAGGCCCATTCAGCCCCTCGAGACTGTTACACAGGAACAGGAGGAGGCCCATTCAGCCCCTCGAGCCTGTTACATGGGAACAGGAGGAGGCCCATTCAGCCCCTCGAGTCTGTTACACAGGAACAGGAGGAGGCCCATTCAGCTCCTCGAGCCTGTTACACAGGAACAGGAGGAGGCCCATTCAGCCACTCGAGCCTGTTACACAGGAACAGGAGGAGGCCCATTCAGTCCCTTGAGCCTGTTACATGGGAACAGCAGGAGGCCCATTCAGCTCCTCGAGCCTGTTACACAGGAACAGGAGGAGGCCCATTCAGCCCCCTCATGGCTGTTACACAGGAACAGGAGGAGGCCCATTCAGCCCCTCGAGCCTGATACACAGGAACAGGAGGAGGCCCATTCAGCCCCTCGAGCCTGTTACACAGCAACAGAGGAGGCCCATTCAGCCCGCCGAGCCTGCTCCAACATCTGTACCTCAACTCTATCTATCCACCTCTGCTTCATATGCCTTGATGCTCTTACCCAACAAAAACCTATCGATCGCAGGCTTGAAAGCTCTAATTGACACCAGCAGCCACAGAATTTTGAGGGGGAGAGAGCCAGAATTCATCAAGCCCACAGCACAGAAACAGGCCATTCGGCCGCACTGCTCCGTGCCGGTGTTTATGCTCCACACCAGCCTCCTCCCACCCCTCTTCATCTCACCCCATCACCACTAGCCTCCTCCCACCCCTCTACATCTCACCCCATCAACACCAGCCTCCTCCCACCCCTCTTCATCTCACCCCGTCAACACCAGCCTCCTCCCACCCCTCTTCATCTCACCCCATCAACACCAGCCTCCTCCCACCCCTCTTCATCTCACCCCGTCAACACCAGCCTCCTCCCACCCCTCTTCATCTCACCCCATCAACACCAGCCTCCTCCCACCCCTCTTCATCTCCCCCATCAACACCAGCCTCCTCCCACCCCTCTTCATCTCCCCCATCAACACCAGCCTCCTCCCACCCTCTCTTCATCTCACCCCATCAACACCAGTCTCCTCCCACCCCTCTTCATCTCACCCCGTCCACACCAGCCTCCTCCCACCCCTCTTCATCTCACCCTGTCAACACCAGCCTCATTCCACCCCTCTTCATCTCACCCCATCAACACCAGCCTCCTCCCACCCCTCTTCATCGCTCCCCGTCAATGCCAGTCTCCTCCCACCCCTCTTCATCTCACCCCACCAACACCAGCCTCCTCCCACCCCTCTTTATATCCCCCCATCAACACCAGCCTCCTCCCACCCCTCTTCATCTCACCGCATCAACACCAGTCTCCTCCCACCCCTCTTCATCTCACCTCATCAACACCAGCCTCCTCCCACCCCTCTTCATCTCCCCCATCAACACCAGCCTCCTCCCACCCCTCTTCATCTCACCCCATCAACACCAGCCTCCTCCCACCCCTCTTCATCTCACCCCATCAACACCAGCCTCCCCCCACCCCTCTTCATCTCACCCCATCAACACCAGACTCCTCTCACCCCTCTTCATCTCACCCCATCAACACCAGTCTCCTCCCACCCCTCTTCATCTCACCCCATCAACACCAGCCTCCTCCCACCCCTCTTCATCTCCCCCCATCAACACCAGCCTCCTCCCACCCCTCTTCATCTCACCCATCAACACCAGCCTCCTCCCACCCCTCTTCATCTCACCCCATCAACACCAGTCTCCTCCCACCCCTCTTCATCTCACCCCATCAACACCAGCCTCCTCCCACCCCTCTTCATCTCCCCCCATCAACACCAGCCTCCTCCCACCCCTCTTCATCTCACCCATCAACACCAGCCTCCTCCCACCCCTCTTCATCTCCCCCCATCAACACCAGCCTCCTCCCACACCTCTTGATCTCACCCCTTCAACACTGGCCTCCTCCCACCCCTCTTCATCTCACCCCATCAACACCAGCCGCCTCCCACCCCTCTTCATCTCACCCCATCAACACCAGCCTCCTCCCACCCCTCTTCATCTCACTCCATCAACACCAGCCTCCTTCCACCCCTCCATCTCACCCCATCAACACCAGCCTCCTCCCACCCCTTTTCATCTCACCCCATCCACACGAGCCTCCTCCCACCCCTCTTCATCTCACCCCATCAACACCAGCCTCCTCCCACCCCTCTTCAACCTCGCATTTATCCAAGTTATACTGCATCTGCCATGCATCTCCCCAATCGCCCAACCTGTCCAAATCATACTGGAGTTTCTCGGCAGCCTCCTCACAGCACACACCCCTACCCATCACGGCGAAATATCATCCGAGTTGGGATTACCACTCTGTCGGTCCCGGGGTCTGTTTGGGACAGACAACCCGGATTTCTTGTTGTTCTTCCCGCGGTTGTGTTTTATTTGTAGGGGTGGTGGGGGGTGGGGAAGGAAGTTTAGAACTTTCAATTCCCCCATGTGTATTATTCCGTTTTCACATTCCTGCACATGATAACATGGGCATCCCTTCGAACCCCTACACGGCCTTCACCCCGTGTCCACGAACCATTGGTAGGGACCCCTGTCATCCATTCCATACCTGTTCCAGGATCTCAGACCCAGCACTAAGCTCATGGTCTACAGAGCAGCAGTGATACCCGCCCTGCTGTATGCCTCAGAGACATGGACCATGTACAGCAGGCACCTCAAAGCACTGGAGAGGTTCCACCAACGCTGCCTCCGCAAGATCCTGCAAATCCATTGGCAGGATAGGCGCACCAACGTCAGTGTTCTCGCTCAGGCCAACATCCCCAGCATCGAAGCTTTGACCACGCTCGATCAGCTCCGATGGACGGATAACATTGCCCACATGCCCGATACGAGACGCTCTTCTCGGAGCTCCGGCAGGGCAAGAGAGCCCCAGGTGGGCAGAGGAAACGCTTCAAGGACACCCTCAAAGCCTCCTTGAAAATGTTTGCAGATGACACAAAGCTGGGTGGGCGTGTGTGCTGTGAGGAGGATGCCGAGAAACTCCAGTATGATTTGGACAGGTTGGGTGATTGGGCAGACGCATGGCAGATGCAGTATAATGTGGATAAATGCGAGGTTATCCACTTTGGTGGCAAAAACAGGAAGGCTAACAGGCATTTGCCCAATCGGTGACGGCAGAGTGTCATAAATCTCATCATCAAGAAACTACTTATGAAATAACACTGGACTGCCAGCTGGCGGCGCCATCCAAGGAGTATAAATACTCAGGCGTTGGCCCCAGCTTTCCAGGGACATTTTGTAAAGACAAGGAACGAGTGAAGTACAACTAGGCCTCCATGTTCTGAAACAAGTTGATTAAAGCCTTGCTTTATGCTCATACCAAATGCGTAGAGAGTTTTATTATGTCACAGAGGTTGCGTCGGTTTTTGGCACAGCGATGACGGCGAGGGCCGAGTCCCCGGGCCATCGCTGTCTCCTCTGGCTCCAACTCCTGCGTTCTTCCTTTCAGATTCTCCCAGGGAGACCGTGGTGCAGCTCAGCGGAGACGGACACGGAGTAAAAGAGGGAGACAACGTCACGTTGACCTGCAGCAGCAAGAGCAACCCGCCGCCGGCCAATTACAGCTGGTTCAGGGTCGACGGGAGCGAGACGATTAAGTTCATCGCAGACACCGAGTCCTTGAACCTGGGTCTGGTAACGCGGAAGCAGGATGCCGGGTTCTACTGTACAGCGGAGAACATGCTTGGCTCTAGCAACTCCACCCTGTTCAACATCAGTGTGGAGTGTAAGTGTCTTACGTTTCAAGAACAGTTTGTCTTTGTGCAGCTCCTTTAACAAAATAAAACGTCCGAAGCTTCTTCACGGGAGTGATAATCAATCAAAATTTGACCCCGAGCCACATCAAGAGATATTAGGACAGGTGACCAAAAGCTTGGTCAAAGAGGTCAGTTTTAAGGAGAGTCTTAAAGGAGGAGAGAGAGGCGGAGAGGTTTAGGGAGGGAATTCCAGAGCTCGGGGCAAGACGGCTGAAGGCACGGCCGCCAATGGTGGAGCGATGGAAATCGGGGGATGCTCGAGAGGCCGGAATTGGAGGAGCGCAGAGATCTGGGAGGGTTTTAGGGGCTGGAGGAGGTTACAGAGATAGGGAGGGTTGTAGGGGCTGGAGGAGGTTACAGGGATAGGGAGGGTTGTAGGGGCTGGAGGAGGTTACAGAGATAGGGAGGGTTGTAGGGGCTGGAGGAGGTTACAGAGATAGGGAGGGTTGTAGGGGCTGGAGGAGGTTATAGAGATAGGGAGGGATGTAGGGGCTAGAGGACGTTACAGAGATAGGGAGGGTTGTAGGGGGCTGGAGGAGGTTACAGAGAGAGGGAGGTTTGTAGCGCTGGAGTAGGTTACAGAGATAGGGAGTGTTGTAGGGGCTGGAGGAGGTTGCAGAGATAGGGAGGTTTGTAGCGCTGGAGTAGGTTACAGAGATAGGGAGTGTTGTAGGGGCTGGAGGAGGTTACAGAGATAGGGAGGGTTGTAGGGGCTGGAGGAGGTTACAGAGATAGGGAGGGTTGTAGGGGCTGGAGGAGGTTACAGAGATAGGGAGGGTTGTAGGGGCTGGAGGAGATTACAGAGATAGGGCGGGTTGTTGGGGCTGGAGGAAGTTACAGAGAGAGATGGGTTGTAGGGGCTGGAGGAGGTTACAGAGATAGGGAGGGTTGTAGGGGCTGGAGGAGGTTACAGAGATAGGGAGGGCTGTAGGGGCTGGAGGAGGTTACAGAGATAGGGAGGGTTGTAGGGGCTGGAGGAGGTTAGAGAGATAGGGAGGGGTGTAGGGGGCTGGAGGAGGTTACAGAGATAGGGAGGGTTGATGGGGCTGGAGGAGGTTACAGAGATAGGGAGGGTTGTAGGGGCTGGAGAAGATTACAGAGGTAGGGAGGGTTGTAGGGGGCTGGGGGAGGTTACAGAGATAGGGAGGGTTGTAGGGGCTGGAGGAGGTTACAGAGATAGGGAGAGTTGTAGGGGCTGGAGGAGGTTACAGAGATAGGGAGGGTTGTAGGGGCTGGAGGAGGTTACAGAGATAGCGAGTGTTGTAGGGGCTGGAGTAGGTTACAGAGATAGGGAGTGTTGTAGGGGCTGGAGGAGGTTATAGAGATAGGGAGGGATGTAGGGGCTAGAGGAGGTTACAGAGATAGGGAGGGTTGTAGGGGGCTGGAGGAGGTTACAGAGAGAGGGAGGTTTGTAGCGCTGGAGTAGGTTACAGAGATAGGGAGTGTTGTAGGGGCTGGAGGAGGTTGCAGAGATAGGGAGGTTTGTAGCGCTGGAGTAGGTTACAGAGATAGGGAGTGTTGTAGGGGCTGGAGGAGGTTACAGAGATAGGGAGGGTTGTAGGGGCTGGAGGAGGTTACAGAGATAGGGAGGGTTGTAGGGGCTGGAGGAGGTTACAGAGATAGGGAGGGTTGTAGGTGCTGGAGGAGATTACAGAGATAGGGCGGGTTGTTGGGGCTGGAGGAAGTTACAGAGAGAGATGGGTTGTAGGGGCCGGAGGAGGTTACAGAGATAGGGAGGGTTGTAGGGGCTGGAGGAGGTTACAGAGATAGGGAGGGCTGTAGGGGCTGGAGGAGGTTACAGAGATAGGGAGGGTTGTAGGGGCTGGAGGAGGTTAGAGAGATAGGGAGGGGTGTAGGGGGCTGGAGGAGGTTACAGAGATAGGGAGGGTTGATGGGGCTGGAGGAGGTTACAGAGATAGGGAGGGTTGTAGGGGCTGGAGAAGATTACAGAGGTAGGGAGGGTTGTAGGGGGCTGGGGGAGGTTACAGAGATAGGGAGGGTTGTAGGGGCTGGAGGAGGTTACAGAGATAGGGAGAGTTGTAGGGGCTGGAGGAGGTTACAGAGATAGGGAGGGTTGTAGGGGCTGGAGGAGGTTACAGAGATAGCGAGGGTTGTAGGGGCTGGAAGAGGTTACAGAGATAGGGAGGGTTGTAGGGGCTGGAAGAGGTTACAGAGAAAGGGAGGGGGCGAATAGGCCATGGAGGGAATTGAAAGCAAGAATGAGAATTTTAAAATCGAGGCGTTGCCGTTCCGGGAGCCAATGAAGGTCAGCAAGCAACAGTGGGTGATGGGTGAATGGGACTTGGTGTGTGTATGGGAGAGCAGTGACTTGGATGAGCTCAGGATTATGGAGGGTGGAAGATTCTTGGATGTGGTTTGGCTGGCGAGGCTGGCATTTATTGCCAATCCCTGGTCGGCCCTTGAGAAGGTGGTGGTTAAACGACTTCTTGAACCGCTGCAGTCCGTGTCGTGAAGGTGCTCCCACATCGGACAGTGTAGAGGGAGCTTTACTCTGTGTCTAACCCGTGGTGTACCTGCCCTGGGAGTGTTTGATGGGACAGTGTAGAGGGAGCTTTACTCTGTGTCTAACCCGTGGTGTACCTGCCCTGGGAGTGTTTGATGGGACAGTGCAGAGGGAGCTTTACTCTGTGTCTAACCCGTGGTGTACCTGCCCTGGGAGTGTTTGATGGGACAGTGTAGAGGGAGCTTTACTCTGTATCTAACTCGTGCTGTACCTGCCCTGGGAGTGTTTGATGGGACAGTGTAGAGGGAGCTTTACTCTGTATCTAACCCGTGCTGTACCTGCCCCGGGAGTGTTTGATGGGACAGTGCAGAGGGAGCTTTACTCTGTATCTAACCCGTGCTGTACCTGCCCTGGGAGTGTTTGATGGGACAGTGCAGAGGGAGCTTTACTCTGTCTCTAACCCGTGCTGTACCTGCCCTGGGATTGTTTGATGGGACAGTGTAGAGGGAGCTTTACTCTGTATCTAACCCGTGCTGTACCTGCCCTGGGAGTGTTTGATGGGACAGTGTAGAGGGAGCTTTACTCTGTATCTAACCCGTGCTGTACCTGCCCTGGGAGTGTTTGATGGGACAGTGTAGAGGGAGCTTTACTCTGTATCTAACCCGTGCTGTACCTGTCCTGGGAGTGCTTGATGGGCCAGTGTAGAGGGAGCTTTACTCTGTATCTAGCCCGTGCTGTACCTGCTCTGGGAGTGTTTGATTGGACAGTGTAGAGGGATCTTTACTCTGTATCTAACCCGTGCTGTACCTGCTCTGGGAGTGTTTGATTGGACAGTGTAGAGGGAGCTTTACTCTGTATCTAACCCGTGCTGTACCTGCCCTGGGAGTGTTTGATGGGACAGTTTAGAGGGTGCTTTTCTCTGTATCTAACCCGTGCTGTACCTTTCCTGGGAGTGTTTGATGGGGCAGTGTAGAGGGAGCTTTACTCTGTATCTAACCCGTGCTGTACCTGCTCTGGGAGTGTTTGATTGGATAGTGTAGAGGGAGCTTTACTCTGTATCGAACCCATGCTGTACCTGCCCTGTGCGTGTTTGATGGGACAGTGTAGAGGGAGATTTACTCTGTATCTAACCCCGTATACCTGCCCTGGGAGTGTTTGATGGGACAGTGTAGAGGGAGCTTTACTCTGTATCTAACTCGTGCTGTACCTGCCCTGGGAGTGTTTGATGGGACAGTGTAGAGGGAGCTTTACTCTGTATCTAACCTGTGCTGTACCTGCCCTGGGAGTGTTTGATGGGACAGTGTCGAGGGAGCTTTACTCTGTATCTAACCCGTGCTGTCCCTGCTCTGGGAGTGTTTGATTGGACAGTGTAGAGGGAGCTTTACTCTGTATCTAACCCGTGCTGTACCTGCCCTGGGAGTGTTTGATGGGACAGTGTAGAGGGAGCTTTACTCTGTATCTAACCCGTGCTGTACCTGCCCTGGGAGTGTTTGATGGGACAGTGTAGAGGGAGCTTTACTCTGTATCTAACCCGTGCTGTACCTGCCCTGAGAGTGTTTGATGGGACAGTGTATAGGGAGCTTTACTCTCTATCTCACCCCGTGCTGTACCTGCCCTGGGAATGTTTGATGGGACAGTGTAGAGGGAGCTTTACTCTGTATCTAACCCATGCTGTACCTGCCTTGGGAGTGTTTGATGGGTCAGTGTAGAGGGAGCTTTACTCTGTATCTAACCCGTGCTGTACCTGCTCTGGGAGTGTTTGATTGGATAGTGTAGAGGGAGCTTTACTCTGTATCGAACCCATGCTGTACCTGCCCTGTGCGTGTTTGATGGGACAGTGTAGAGGGAGATTTACTCTGTATCTAACCCCGTATACCTGCCCTGGGAGTGTTTGATGGGACAGTGTAGAGGGAGCTTTACTCTGTATCTAACTCGTGCTGTCCCTGCCCTGGGAGTGTTTGATGGGACAGTGTAGAGGGAGCTTTACTCTGTATCTAACCTGTGCTGTACCTGCCCTGGGAGTGTTTGATGGGACAGTGTCGAGGGAGCTTTACTCTGTATCTAACCCGTGCTGTACCTGCCCTGGGAGTGTTTGATGGGACAGTGTATAGGGAGCTTTACTCTCTATCTAACCCCGTGCTGTACCTGCCCTGGGAGTGTTTGATGGGACAGTGTAGAGGGAGCTTTACTCTGTATCTAACCCGTGCTGTACCTGCTCTGGGAGTGTTTGATTGGACAGTGTAGAGGGAGCTTTACTCTGTATCTAACCCGTGCTGTACCTGCTCTGGGAGTGTTTGATTGGACAGTGTAGAGGGAGCTTTACTCTGTATCTAACCCGTGCTGTACCTGCCCTGGGAGTGTTTGATGGGACAGTGTAGAGGGAGCTTTACTCTGTATCTAACCCGTGCTGTACCTGCCCTGGGAGTGTTTGATGGGACAGTGTAGAGGGAGCTTTACTCTGTATCTAACCCATGCTGTACCTGCCCTGGGAGTGTTTGATGGGACAGTGTATAGGGAGCTTTACTCTCTATCTAACCCCGTGCTGTACCTGCCCTGGGAATGTTTGATGGGACAGTGTAGAGGGAGCTTTACTCTGTATCTAACCCATGCTGTACCTGCCTTGGGAGTGTTTGATGGGTCAGTGTAGAGGGAGCTTTACTCTGTATCTAACCCGTGCTGTACCTGCCCTGGGAGTGTTTGATGGGACAGTGTAGAGGGAGCTTTACTCTGTATCTAACCCTGTGCTGTACCTGCCCTGGGAGTGTTTGATGGGACAGTGTAGAGGGAGCTATACTGTGTATCTAACGCTTGCTGTACCTGCCCTGGGAGTGTTTGATGGGACAGTGTAGAGGGAGCTATACTGTGTATCTAACCCTTGCTGTACCTGCCCTGGGAGTATTTGATGGGACAGTGTAGAGGGAGCTATACTGTGTATCTAACCCTTGCTGTACCTACCCTTACATTGATGTAACGATTGTGTCGCCAGTAATGTTGCTGCAGTTCTGAGGAAGGGTTAGCACCCCTCGACACTTGCACCTTGTCCTGATGAATGCCTGCAATGGCCACTCTGTTTTCTTTGCCTTTGTTCGGAAATGTTTGTCATGCTTTTTCCGTCGTTAACGTAAGAATTAGGAGCAGGAGTCGGCCATTCGGACCCTCGAGCCTGCTTCGCCATTCAGTGAGCTCACGGCTGATCTTCGACCTCAACTCCACCTTCCTGCACTATCCCCATATCCCTCGATTCCCCTCGAGTCCAAAAATCTATCGATCTCAGTTTGAATATACTCAACGACTGAGCCTCCACAGCCCTCTGGGGGAGAGAATTCCAAAGATTCACCGCCCTCTGAGTGAAGAAATTCCTCCTCATCTCAGCCCTCAATGGCCGACCCCTTATTCTGAGACTGTGACCCCTGGTTCTAGACTCCCCAGCCCAGGGGAAAACATCCTCTCAGCATCTACCCTGTCAATCCCCCTCAGAATCTTATGTTTCAATGAGATCGCCTCTCATTCTTCTAAACTCCAGAGAGTCATAGAGTCATAGAGTTATACAGCACGGATAGAGGCCCTTCGGCCCATCGTGTCCATGCCGGCCATCAAGCCCTGTCTGATCTAATCCCATATTCCAGCATTTGGTCCGTAGCCTTGTATGCTATGGCATTTCAAGTGCTCATCCAAATGCTTCTTAAATGTTGTGAGGGTTTCTGCCTCCACAACCCTTTCAGGCAGTGAGTTCCAGACTCCAACCACCCTCTGGGTGAAAAAGTTCTTTCTCAAATCCCCTCTAAACCGCCCGCCCTTTACCTTGAATCTATGCCCCCTAGTTATTGACCCTCCTCAGTATCCATCCTATCTATGCCCCTCATAATTTTGTACACCTCAATCATGTCCCCCCTCAGCCTCCTCTGCTCCAAGGAAAACAAACCCAATCTGCCCAGTCTCTCTTCATAGCTGAAGCGCTCCAGCCCCGGTAACATCCTGGTGAACCTCCTCTGCACCCTCTCCAACGTGATCACATCCTTCCTGTAGTGTGGCGACCAGAACTGCACACAATATTCCAGCTGTGGCCTAACCAGTGTTTTATACAGTTCCATCATAACCTCCTTGCTCTTATATTCAATGCCTCGGCTAATGAAGGCAAGTATCCCATATGCCTTTTTTACCACCTTATCCACCTGTTCCGCCGCCTTCAGGGATCTGTGTACTTGCACACCCAGATCCCTCTGACCCTCCGTCTTGCCTAGGGTCTTACCATTCATTGTGTATTCCCTTGCCTTGTTAGTCCCCCCAAAGTGCATCACCTCGCACTTTTCTGGGTTAAATTCCATCTGACCAACCCATCTATATCGTCCTGCAGACTGAGGCTACCCTCCTTGCTATTTACCACCCTACCAATTTTTGTATCATCCGCGAACTTACTGATCATACCTTTTACATTCATATCCAAGTCATTAATGTAGACCACAAACAGCAAGGGACCCAGCACCGATCCCTGTGGTACCCCACTGGCCACAGGCTTCCAGTCACAAAAACAACCTTCGACCATCACCCTCTGCCTTCTGTCACTAAGCCAGTTTTGTATCCAATGTGCCAAGGCACCCTGGATTCCATGGGCTCTTACCTTCTTGACCAGTCTCCTGTGCGGGACTTTATCGAAGGCCTTACTGAAATCCATATATACCACATCCACTGCGTTACCCTCATCCACACACCTAGTCACCCCCTCAAAAAATTCAATCAAATTAGTCAGACATGATCTTCCCTTGACAAAGCCATGTTGACTATCCCTGATTAATCCTTGCCTCTCCAAGTGGAGACAAATTTTGTCCCTCAGAATTTTTTCCAATAATTTTCCTACCACTGATGTTAGGCTCACTGGCCTGTAGTTCCCCGGTTTTTCCCTACTTCCCTTCTTGAATAATGATACTACATTAGCGGTTCTCCAGTCCTCTGGCACATCCCCTGTGGCCAGAGAGGTCCTGAATATATGTGTTAGAGCCCCCGCAATCTCTTCCTTTGCCTCACACAGCAGCCTGGGATACATTTCATCCGGGCCTGGGGATTTATCCATTTTTAGGCCAGCTAAAACCGCCAATACCTCCTCCCTCTCGATGTGAATATGTTCGAGCATATCACAGTCCCCCCGCCCTATTTCTATGTCTACATCGTCCTTCTCCATAGTGAAAACAGATGCAAAAAATTCATTTAGAACCCCTCCTACATCTTCCGGCTCCACACACAGATTGCCACTTTTGTCCCTAATGGGCCCTATTTTTTCCCTAGTTATCCTCTTACCCTTAATATACTTATAAAACATCTTAGGATTTTCCTTTATTTTGCTCACCAGTGTTATTTCATGGCCCCTCCTTGATCTCCTAATTTCTTTTTTAAGTATCCCCCTGCACTTTTTGTACTCCTCCAGGGCTTCCTCCGTCTTTAGCCTTTTGTATCTGCCAAAAGCCTTCCTTTTTTTCCTAATCCATTCTCGTATATCCCCTGACATCCAAGGTTCCCTGTGGTTTTTGGAACCACCCTTGACCTTTACGGGAACATGTTGCCATTGTATGATCTCAATCTCCCTTCTGAAAGCCTCCCATTGCTCTGATGCGGATTTTCCTACAAGTAGCTGATCCCAGTCCATTTTGGCCAGATCCTGCCTTATCCTATTAAAATCGGCCTTCCCCCAATTTAGAACCTTTATTTCCGGCCCATCCCTGTCCTTTTCCATGACCACCTTAAATCTTACCATATTATGGTCACTGTCACCAAAGTGCTCACCTACTAGCACTTTTTCCACTTGGCCGGCCACATTCCCTAGAATTAGGTCCAGTACCGCCCCCTCTCTTGTAGGACTTTCTACATGCTGGCTCAAAAAGCTCTCCTGGATGCACTTTAAGAATTCTACACCCTCTGAGCCTTTCACACTCTGACTATCCCAGTTAATATTGGGGAAGTTGAAATCCCCCATTATTATTACCCTATTATTTGCACATTTCTCTGAGATTTGCCTACATATCTGTTCCTCTATCTCCCCCTGACTGTTTGGAGGCCTATAGTACACTCCCAGCAAAGTGCTTGCCCCCTTTTTGTTTTTAAGCTCCACCCATATGGCCTCATTAGAGGAACCTGCTGATATATCATCCCTCCTTACTGCAGTAATTGACTCCTTAATTAATATTGTGACACCCCCTCCTCTTATACCTCCCCCTCTGTCTCGCCTGAAGATTCTGTACCCCGGAATATTGAGCTGCCAGTCTTGCCCCTCCCTCAACCATGTCTCCGTGATAGCAACAATATCGTACTCCCATGTGTTTATCAACACCTTCAGTTCATCCACCTTATTTGCAAGACTCCTTGCATTAAAATAGATGCCATCCAGCCTTGCCCTTATATATTTGCCCTGTCTACCAAGCTGACTTGTTTTTTTCTCTATAATTGGCAGCACATCACCCCCTATTTCAGCTCCCCTCTGTATCCCATCCCCCTGCCAAGTTAGTTTAAACCCCCCCCAACAGTGCTAGCAAACCTCCCCGCAAGGATATTTGTCCCGCTCTGGTTCAGGTGCAACCTGTCCGACTTGTACAAGTCCCACCTTTCCCAGGAGCAGGCCCAGTGATCCAGGAAAGTAAAACCCTCCCCCCTACACCAACTCTTTAGCCACGCATTCATCTGCTCTATCCTCCCATTCCTATACTTACTAGCACGTGGCACTGGGAGTAATCCAGAGATTACAACCTTTGAGGTCCTGCTCTTTAATCTGTTACCTAGCTCCCTAAATTCTTGATGCAGGACCTCATCCCCCTTCCTACCTATGTCGTTGGTCCCAATGTGGACCACGACCTCTGCCTGCTCACCCTCCCCCTTAAGAATGCCCTGTAGCCGCTCAGTGACATCCCTGACCCTGGCCCCAGGGAGGCAACAAACCATCCTGGAGTCATGTTTGCGGCCACAGAAACGCCTATCTGTTCCCCTTACGATAGAATCCCCTACCACTATTGCTCTCCCACTCTTTTTCCTCCCTTTCTGAGCAGCAGAAGCGTCCCTGGTGCCAGGAAGCTGGCTGCTGCTGCCTTCCCCTGGTGAGTCATCCCCCTCAACAGTATCCAACTTGGTATACCTGTTTGAAAGGGGGATGTCCGCAGGGGGTCCCTGCACTACCTGCCTGCCTCTGTTGCTCCGCCTGATGGTCACCCACTTTCTTTCTGCCTGTGCAGCCCTACCCTGAGGCGTGAACAACTCGCTAAACGTGCTATCCACGACCCTCTCAGCATCGCGCATGCTCCAAAATTCATCCACCCGCAGCTCGAGCGCCGCAATGCGGTCTACAAGTAGCTGCAGCTGGATGCATTTCCCGCACACATGGTCGTCAGGGACACTGGCAGCATCCCTGACTTCCCACATGGAGCAAGAGGAGCAGAACACGGGTCTGAACTCTCCTGCCATGACTTACTCCTTTAATTAATTAAAAAATTTATTCAATACCCCAGTTACAGGTATACTCTAGGGCGCTTTATTTACCAACTGTCCCCACTACACCACAGAGACCCTAGAAATGTAACACCACAGAATTCAAGCTTGTATTGAAAAGAGAGAAATACTCACCAACCAATCACTTACCTGCTCCCTGGTGACGTCACACTTGGATTACTTTTTACCTCTCTCCTGGAACCTGGATTGGTCGGTGCCTCTGACTGCTCCCTCTTATACTCAGCCGCCTCGGGCTGCTCCCGCGCAGGTCCGTTGCTTCTCCGGTCTCGGGGCTCTGGGCCTCGGTGCCTCTGACTGCTCCCTCTTATCCTCCGCCGCCTCGGGCTGCTCCCGCGTAGGTCCGCTGCTTCTCCGGTCTCGGGGCTGTGGGCCTCGGTGCCTCTGACTGCTCCCTCTTATCCTCCGCCGCCTCGGGCTGCTCCCGCGCAGGTCCGCTGCTTCTCCGGTCTCGGGGCTGTGGGCCTCGGTGCCTCTGACTGCTCCCTCTTATACTCAGCCGCCTCGGGCTGCTCCCGCGCAGGTCCGCTGCTTCTCCGGTCTCGGGGCTGTGGGCCTCGGTGCCTCGGGCTGCTCCCTCTTATACTCAGCCGCCTCAGGCTGCTCCCGCGCAGGTCCGCTGCTTCTCCGGTCTCGGAGCTGTGGGCCTCGGTGCCTCTGACTGCTCCCTTTTAAGCTCCGCCACCTCGGGGTGCTCCCGCGCAGGTCCGCTGCTTCTCCGGTCTCGGGGCTGTGGGCCTCGCTGCCTCTGACTGCTCCCTCTTATACTCAGCCGCCTCGGGGTGCTCCCGCGCAGGTCCGCTGCTTCTCCGGTCTCGGGGCTCTGGGCCTCGGTGCCTCTGACTGCTCCCTTTTATCCTCCGCCGCCTCGGGCTGCTCCCGCGCAGGTCCGCTGCTTCACCGGTCTCGGGGCTCAATCTACTCAATCTCTCCTCATAGGACATCCCCCTCATCCCAGGAATCAAGCTAGTGAACCTTCATTGCACCGCCTCCACGGCAAGTATATCCTTCCTTAGATAAGGAGACCAAAACTGTGCCCAGTACTCCAGGTGTGGTCTCACCAAGGCCCTGTACAATTGTAGCAAGACTTCCTTACTCCAGTACTCCAGGTGTGGTCTCACCAAGGCCCTGTACAATTGCAGCAAGACTTCCTCACTCCCGTACTCCAGGTGTGGTCTCACCAAGGCCCTGTACAATTGTAGCAAGACTTCCTTACTCCAGTACTCCAGGTGTGGTCTCACCAAGGCCCTGTATAATTGTAGCAAGACTTCCTTACTCCAGTACTCCAGGTTTGGTCTCACCGAGGCCCTGTACAATTGCAGCAAGACTTCCTTACTCCAGTACTCCAGGTGTGGTCTCACCAAAGCCCTGTACAATTGTAGCAAGACTTCCTTACTCCAGTACCCCAGGTGTGGTCTCACCAAGGCCCTGTATAATTGTAGCAAGACTTCCTTACTCCCGTACTCCAGGTGTGGTCTCACCAAGGCCCTGTATAATTGTAGCAAGACTTCCTTACTCCTGTACTCCAGGTGTGGTCTCACCAAAGCGCTGTACAATTGTAGCAAGACTTCCTTACTCCCGTACTCCAGGTGTGGTCTCACCAAAGCCCTGTACAATTGTAGCAAGACTTCCTTACTCCCGTACTCCAGGTGTTGGCTCACCAAGGCCCTGTATAATTGTAGCAAGACTTCCTTACTCCAGTACTCCAGGTGTGGTCTCACCAAGGCCCTGTACAATTGTAGCAAGACTTCCTTACTCCCGTACTCCAGGTGTTGGCTCACCAAGGCCCTGTATAATTGTAGCAAGACTTCCTTACTCCAGTACTCGAGGTGTGGTCTCACCAAGGCCCTGTATAATTGTAGCAAGACTTCCTTACTCCAGGACTCCAGGTGTGGTCTCACCAAGGCCCTGTATAATTGTAGCAAGACTTCCTTACTCCAGTACTCCAGGTGTGGTCTCACCAAGGCCCTGTATAATTGTAGCAAGACTTCCTTACTCCTATACTCCAGGTGTGGTCTCACCAAGGCCCTGTACAATTGTAGCAAGACTTCCTTACTCCAGTACTCCAGGTGTGGTCTCACCAAGGCCCTGTATAATTGTAGCAAGACTTCCTTACTCCAGTACTCCAGGTGAGGTCACACCAAGGCCCTGTATAATTGCAGCAAGACTTCCTTACTCCAGTACTCCAGGTGTGGTCTCACCAAGGCCCTGTACAATTGTAGCAAGACTTCCTTATTCTTGTACTCCAGGTGTGGTCTCACCAAAGCCCTGTATAATTGTAGCAAGACTTCCTTACTCCAGTACTCCAGGTGTGGTCTCACCCAGACCCTGTATATTTGTAGCAAGACTTCCTCACTCCAGTACTCCAGGTGTGGTCTCACCCAGACGCTGTACAATTGTAGCAAGACTTCCTTACTCCAGTACTCCAGGTGTGGTCTCACCAAAGCCCTGTGCAATTGTAGCAAGACTTCCTTACTCCAGTACTCCAGGTGTGGTCTCACCAAGGCCCTGTATAATTGTAGCAAGACTTCCTTACTCCAGTACTCCAGGTGTGGTCTCACCAAGGCCCTGTATAATTGTAGCAAGACTTCCTTACTCCCGTACTCCAGGTGTGGTCTCCCAAAGCCCTGTATAATTGTAGCAAGACTTCGTTACTCCAGTACTCCAGGTGTGGTCTCACCAAGGCCCTGTATAATTGTAGCAAGACTTCCTTATTCTTGTACTCCAGGTGTGGTCTCACCAAAGCCCTGTATAATTGCAGCAAGACTTCCTTACTCCAGTACTCCAGGTGTGGTCTCACCAAGGCCCTGTATAATTGTAGCAAGACTTCCTTACTCCCGTACTCCAGGTGTGGTCTCACCAAGGCCCTGTATAAATGTAGCAAGACTTCCTTACTCCCGTACTCCAGGTGTGGTCTCACCAAGGCCCTGTATAATTGTAGCAAGACTTCCTTACTCCCGTACTCCAGGTGTGGTCTCACCAAGGCCCTGTACAATTGTAGCAAGACTTCCTTACTCCAGTACTCCAGGTGTGGTCTCACCAAGGCCCTGTATGAATGTAGCAAGACTTCCTTACTCCCGTACTCCAGGTGTGGTCTCACCAAGGCCCTGTATAATTGTCGCAAGTCTTCCTTACTCCAGTACTCCAGGTGTGGTCTCACCAAGGCCCTGTATAATTGTAGCAAGACTTCCTTACTCCAGTACTCCAGGTGTGGTCTCACCAAGGCCCTGTATAATTGTAGCAAGACTTCCTTACTCCCGTACTCCAGGTGTGGTCTCACCAAGGCCCTGTATAATTGTCGCAAGTCTTCCTTACTCCAGTACTCCAGGTGTGGTCTCACCAAGGCCCTGTACAATTGTAGCAAGACTTCCTTACTCTCGTACTCCAGGTGTGGTCTCACCCAGACCCTGTATAATTGTAGCAAGACTTCCTTACTCCAGTACTCCAGGTGTGGTCTCACCCAGACCCTGTACAATTGTAGCAAGACTTCCTTACTCCAGTACTCCAGGTGTGGTCTCACCAAGGCCCTGTACAATTGTAGCAAGACTTCCTTACTCCAGTACTCCAGGTGTGGTCCCACCAAGGCCCTGTACAATTGTAGCAAGACTTCCTTACTCCAGTACTCCAGGTGTGGTCTCACCAAAGCCCTGTACAATTGTAGCAAGACTTCCTTACTCCAGTACTCCAGGTGTGGTCTCACTAAGGCCCTGTATAATTGTAGCAAGACTTCCTTACTCCAGTACTCCAGGTGTGGTCTCACCAAGGCCCTGTATAATTGTAGCAAGACTTCCTTACTCCAGTACTCCAGGTGTGGTCTCACCAAGGCCCTGTATAATTGTAGCAAGACTTCCTTACTCCAGTACTCCAGGTGTGGTCTCACCAAGGCCCTGTACAATTGTAGCAAGACTTCCTTACTCCAGTACTCCAGGTGTGGTCTCACCAAGGCCCTGTATAATTGTAGCAAGACTTCCTTACTCCAGTACTCCAGGTGTGGTCTCACCAAGGCCCTGTATAATTGTAGCAAGACTTCCTTACTCCCGTACTCCAGGTGTGGTCTCACCAAGGCCCTGTACAATTGTAGCAAGACTTCCTTACTCCAGTACTCCAGGTGTGGTCTCACCAAGGCCCTGTATAATTGTAGCAAGACTTCCTTACTCCAGTACTCCAGGTGTGGTCTCACCAAGGCCCTGTACAATTGTAGCAAGACTTCCTTACTCCAGTACTCCAGGTGTGGTCTCACCAAGGCCCTGTATAATTGTAGCGAGACTTCCTTACTCCAGTACTCCAGGTGTGGTCTCACCAAGGCCCTGTATAATTGTAGCAAGACTTCCTTACTCCAGTACTCCAGGTGTGGTCTCACCAAGGCCCTGTATAATTGTAGCAAGACTTCCTTACTCCAGTACTCCAGGTGTGGTCTCACCAAGGCCCTGTATAATTGTAGCAAGACTTCCTTTGTGAGGGTGCCAGTCAGTTCCTTTTTGTAACCTCTCGATGGCACCTTCACTTGTTGGTTCCTTTGTTAATGTTTCTCGTTTTCTTTGTTAATTGCTCCTTGCTTTCCCTCTTTGTTTAAACCAATAAAAATACATTAAACAAATACACTAACAACCAGTCCAATAAACCCCGAAACAAAACTTAACCACTTAAATTAAAGTTTGGTTGTTTAAACCAACTACGCACTCCAGTCCCCGCGGCGCCCACCGGTCTCGAAAGAGCTCGAGCTCGCCGGCGGACACCGCGTGCTCCATCTCCAGGGCCACCCGGCCGCGAACATGGCCGCGGAAGAGAGGGAGGCAATCCGGCCGGATGACCCCCTCGACCGCCCGCTGCCTGGACCAATTAATGGCTTTCTTGGCCAGGCCCAGGAGCAGACCCACGAGGAGGTCCTCCGACCTGCCCGCTCCCCTCCGCACCGGGTGACCGTAGATCAAGAGCGTGGGACTGAAGTGCAACCAAAATTTGAGGAGCAGCCCCTTCAAACAATGGAAGAGGGGCTGCAACCTCCCACACCCGACATAAACATGGAACACGGACTCCTCCAGACCGCAGAACAAACAGGCGGCCCGGGAGTCCGTGAACCTACTTAGGAACTTGTTGCACGGGACTGCTCTGTGCAACACCCTCCAGGCCAAGTCCCCAATAGAACAAGGGAAGACTCCCGCATAGAGAGCCCCCCATTGGGGACCTCCGCCTCCGCCGGAAGGTAAAACGTCACGCCACGGCGTGTCCGGACGGCAGGCGAAGATGGCAAAGTGGAAGGTATGCAAGAGCAGCCCGTACAGGAAACCCCTCCGCGCAGAATGGAAAAGCACGGAGGGCAGCTCCTTGCTTTCTGTGTTAAGTTTTAAACAGCCTGTTAGCTGTTTATGGGTGGCACCTGGTTTTCTTGGTATATAAGTTCTGTTGTTGTTTCACTCAGTTCTCAGTCCTCACTCGGGTGAACCAGGGAGTTAGTCTTGACAATGTTCCTTGTCTTGACTAGGTGCTCTGTGTGACTAGCCTTTCCTCTATGGCAGCTTGCCTTCACAAGCTGGCTGCCATAGTTCTCTTGAGCTATGTATCTAAGTCTGTGTTCTAGTTCTCTTGAGCTATGTATCTAAGTCTGTGTTCTAGTTCTCTCGAGCTATGTATCTAAGTCTGTGTTCTAGTTCTCTCGAGCTATGTATCTAAGTCTGTGTTCTAGTTCTCTCGAGCTATGTACCTAAGTTTGTGTTCTAGTTCTCTCGAGCTATGTATCTAAGTCTGTGTTCTTGTCTCTGGATTTAAGATGTATTTAAGTCTTGTTCTGTTGAGCTGCTTGTCTTGGTAAGGTGCTGTTTGGACTAGCGTGTTGCTATGTGGGAGCCGTTGGGATCTTGTCTTGAGCTTTGCATTGATAAGCCGATTACCCTTGGGGTAGCTTGTCTGGAGTTTAGCCTCGGCAAGTCGGTTGCCCCTTGTGGTAGCTTGTCGCAAGCTCAGTATAGACAAGTGGGCTTCCTCATGGAAGCTGTCCTGAGTTCCTATCTTGACTAGCTGTCTTGTAACTTGTCTCTAGTTCTTATGTATGCTTATGTCTCTGTCTCGAGTTCTCTTGTCTCTAGTTCTTATGTATATTGCTGTGTTAATCTAGTTATGTGTGAATCTAGTAAAGTTCAAACAAAGTACTGTATATGTGTCTCTTGTCTGGTTTCTGCACTTGGGTCCAGATCCTACTTTGCCCGGAGAGCACGGCCTTGTATTTATACGGCCCCGTGGCTCCCCAACCCTGACATCCTTACTCTCGTACTCCAGGTGTGGTCTCACCAAAGCCCTGTATAATTGTAGCAAGACTTCCTTACTCCAGTACTCCAGGTGTAGTCTCACCCACACCCTGTATAATTGTAGCAAGACTTCCTTACTCCAGTACTCCAGGTGTGGTCTCACCCACACCCTGTATAATTGTAGCAAGACTTCCTTACTCCAGTACTCCAGGTGTGGTCTCACCAAGGCCCTGTATAATTGTAGCAAGACTTCCTTACTCCAGTACTCCAGGTGTGGTCTCACCAAGACCCTGTAGAATTGTAGCAAGACTTCCTTACTCCAGTACTCCAGGTGTGGTCTCACCAAGACCCTGTAGAATTGTAGCAAGACTTCCTTACTCCAGTACTCCAGGTGTGGTCACACCAAGACCCTGTAGAATTGTAGCAAGACTTCCTTACTCCAGTACTCCAGGTGTGGTCTCACCAAGGCCCTGTACAATTGTAGCAAGACTTCCTTACTCCAGTACTCCAGGTGTGGTCTCACCAAGACCCTGTATAATTGTAGCAAGACTTCCTTACTCCAGTACTCCAGGTGTGGTCTCTCCAAGGCACTGTATAATTGTAGCAAGACTTCCTTACTCCAGTACTCCAGGTGTGGTCTCACCCAGACCCTGTATAATTGTAGCAAGACTTCCTTACTCCAGTACTCCAGGTGTGGTCTCACCAAGGCCCTGTATAATTGTAGCAAGACTTCCTTACTCCAGTACTCCAGGTGTGGTCTCACCAAGGCCCTGTATAATTGAAGCAAGACTTCCTTACTCCAGTACTCCAGGTGTGGTCTCACCAAGGCCCTGTATAATTGAAGCAAGACTTCCTTACTCCCGTACTCCAGGTGTGGTCTCACCAAGGCACTGTATAATTGTAGCAAGACTTCCTTACTCCAGTACTCCAGGTGTGGTCTCACCCAGACCCTGTATAATTGTAGCAAGACTTCCTTACTCCAGTACTCCAGGTGTGGTCTCACCAAGGCCCTGTTCAATTGTAGCAAGACTTCCTTACTCCCGTACTCCAGGTGTGGTCTCACCAAGGCCCTGTATAATTGTAGCAAGACTTCCTTACTCCAGTACTCCCGGTGTGGTCTCACCAAGGCCCTGTATAATTGTAGCAAGACTTCCTTACTCCAGTACTCCAGGTGTGGTCTCACCCAGACCCTGTATAATTGTAGCAAGACTTCCTTACTCCAGTACTCCAGGTGTGGTCTCACCCAGACCCTGTACAATTGTAGCAAGACTTCCTTACTCCAGTACTCCAGGTGTGGTCTCACCAAAGCCCTGTACAATTGTAGCACGACTTCCTTACTCCAGTACTCCAGGTGTGGTCTCACCAAGGCCCTGTATAATTGTAGCAAGACTTCCTTACTCCAGTACTCCAGGTGTGGTCTCACCAAGGCCCTGTATAATTGTAGCAAGACTTCCTTACTCCATACTCCAGGTGTGGTCTCACCAAGGCCCTGTATAATTGTAGCAAGACTTCCTTACTCCAGTACTCCAGGTGTGGTCTCACCAAGGCCCTGTATAATTGTAGCAAGACTTCCTTACTCCAGTACTCCAGGTGTGGTCTCACCAAGGCCCTGTATAATTGTAGCAAGACTTCCTTATTCTTGTACCCCAGCTGTGGTCTCACCAAAGCCCTGTATAATTGTAGCAAGACTTCCTTACTCCAGTACTCCAGGTGTGGTCTCTCCAAGGCCCTGTATAATTGTAGCAAGTCTTCCTTACTCCAGTACTCCAGGTGTGGTCTCACCCAGACCCTGTATAATTGTAGCAAGACTTCCTTACTCCAGTACTCCAGGTGTGGTCTCACCAAAGCCCTGTACAATTGTAGCAAGACTTCCTTACTCCAGTACTCCAGGTGTGGTCTCACCAAGGCCCTGTATAATTGTAGCAAGACTTCCTTACTCCAGTACTCCAGGTGTGGTCTCACCAAGGCCCTGTATAATTGTAGCAAGACTTCCTTACTCCCGTACTCCAGGTGTGGTCTCCCAAAGCCCTTTATAATTGTCGCAAGACTTCCTTACTCCAGTACTCCAGGTGTGGTCTCACCAAGGCCCTGTATAATTGTAGCAAGACTTCCTTATTCTTGTACTCCAGGTGTGGTCTCACCAAAGCCCTGTACAATTGTAGCAAGACTTCCTTACTCCAGTACTCCAGGTGTGGTCTCACCAAGGCCCTGTATAATTGTAGCAAGACTTCCTTACTCCAGTACTCCAGGTGTGTTCTCACCAAGGCCCTGTATAATTGTAGCAAGACTTCCTTACTCCAGTACTCCAGGTGTGGTCTCACCAAGGCCCTGTACAATGGCAGCAAGACTTCCTTACTCCCGTACTCCTGGTGTGGTCTCACCAAAGCCCTGTACAATTGTAGCAAGACTTCGTTGCTCCAGTACTCCAGGTGTGGTCTCACCAAGGCCCTGTATAATTGTAGCAAGACTTCCTTACTCCCGTACTCCAGGTGTGGTCTCACCAAGGCCCTGTACAAATGTAGCAAGACTTCCTTACTCCCGTACTCCAGGTGTGGTCTCACCCAGACCCTGTACAATTGTAGCAAGACTTCCTTACTCCAGTACTCCAGGTGTGGTCTCACCAAGGCCCTGTATAATTGTAGCAAGACTTCCTTACTCCAGTACTCCAGGTGTGCTCTCCCCAAAGCCCTGTACAATTGTAGCAAGACTTCCTTACTCCAGCACTCCAGGTGTAGTCTCACCAAGGCCCTGTATAATTGTAGCAAGTCTTCCTTACTCCAGTACTCCAGGTGTGGTCTCACCAAGGCCCTGTATAATTGTAGCAAGATTTCCTTACTCCAGTACACCAGGTGTGGTCTCACCAAGGCCCTGTATAATTGTAGCAAGACTTCCTTACTCCAGTACTCCAGGTGTGGCCTCACCAAGGCCCTGTATAATTGTAGCAAGACTTCCTTACTCCCGTACTCCAGGTGTGGTCTCACCAAGGCCCTGTATAATTGTAGCAAGACTTCCTTACTACAGTACTCCAGGTGTGGTCTCACCAAAGCCCTGTACAATTGTAGCAAGACTTCCTTACTCCAGTACTCCAGGTTTGGTCTCACCAATGCCCTGTATAATTGTAGCAAGACTTCCTTACTCCCGTACACCAGGTGTGGTCTCACCAAGGCCCTGTACAATTGTAGCAAGACTTCCTTACTCCAGTACTCCAGGTGTGGTCTCACCAAGGCCCTGTATAATTGTAGCAAGACTTCCTTACTCCAGTACTCCAGGTGTGGTCACACCAAGACCCTGTAGAATTGTAGCAAGACTTCCTTACTCCAGTACTCCAGGTGTGGTCTCACCAAGGCCCTGTATAATTGTAGCAAGACTTCCTTCCTCCAGTACTCCAGGCGTGGTCTCACCAAGGCCCTGTATAATTGAAGCAAGACTTCCTTACTCCAGTACTCCAGGTGTGGTCTCACCAAGGCCCTGTATAATTGTAGGAAGATTCCTTACTCCAGTACTCCAGGTGTGGTCTCACCAAGGCCCTGTACAATTGTAGCAAGACTTCCTTACTCCAGTACTCCAGGTGTGGTCTCACCAAGGCCCTGTATAATTGTAGCAAGACTTCCTTACTCCCGTACTCCAGGTGTGGTCTCACCAAGGCCCTGTACAATTGTAGCAAGACTTCCTTACTCCCGTACTCCAGGTGTGGTCTCACCAAAGCCCTGTATAATTGTAGTAAGACTTCCTTACTCCAGTACTCCAGGTGTGGTCTCACGAAGGCCCTGTATAATTGGAGCAAGATTTCCTTACTCCAGTACTCCAGGTGTGGTCTCACCAAGGCCCTGTACAATTGTAGCAAGACTTCCTTACTCCTGTACTCCAGGTGTGGTCTCACCAAGGCCCTGTATAATTGTAGCAAGACTTCCTTACTCCAGTACTCCAGGTGTGGTCTCACCAAGGCCCTGTATAATTGTAGCAAGACTTCCTTACTCCAGTACTCCAGGTGTGGTCTCACCAAGGCCCTGTATAATTGTAGCAAGACTTCCTTACTCCCGTACTCCAGGTGTGGTCTCACCAAGGCCCTGTATAATTGTTACAAGACTTCCTTACTCCAGTACTCCAGGTGTGGTCTCACCAAGGCCCTGTATAATTGTAGCAAGACTTCCTTACTCCCGTACTCCAGGTGTGGTCTCACCAAGGCCCTGTATAATTGTAGCAAGACTTCCTTACTCCAGTACTCCAGGTGTGGTCTCACCAAGGCCCTGTATAATTGTAGCAAGACTTCCTTACTCCAGTACTCCAGGTGTGGTCTCACCAATTCCCTGTATAATTGTAGCAAGATTTCCTTACTCCCGTACTCCAGCTGTGGTCTCACCAAGGCCCTGTATAATTGTAGCAAGACTTCCTTACTCCAGTACTCCAGGTGTGGTCTCACCAAGGCCCTGTACAATTGTAGCAAGACTTCCTTACTCCAGTACTCCAGGTGTGGTCTCACCAAGGCCCTGTATAATTGTTACAAGACTTCCTTACTCCAGTACTCCAGGTGTGGTCTCACCAAGGCCCTGTATAATTGTAGCAAGACTTCCTTACTCCCGTACTCCAGGTGTGGTCTCACCAAGGCCCTGTATAATTGTAGCAAGACTTCCTTACTCCAGTACTCCAGGTGTGGTCTCACCAAGGCCCTGTATAATTGTAGCAAGACTTCCTTACTCCCGTACACCAGGTGTGGTCTCACCAAGGCCCTGTACAATTGCAGCAAGACTTCCTTACTCCAGTACTCCAGGTGTGGTCTCACCAAGGCCCTGTATAATTGTAGCAAGACTTCCTTACTCCAGTACTCCAGGTGTGGTCTCACCAAGGCCCTGTATAATTGTAGCAAGACTTCCTTACTCCAGTACTCCAGGTGTGGTCTCACGAAGGCCCTGTATAATTGTAGCAAGACTTCCTTACTCCAGTACTCCAGGTGTGGTCTCACCAAGGCCCTGTATAATTGTAGCACGACTTCCTTACTCCACTACTCCAGGTGTGGTCTCACCAAGGCCCTGTATAATTGTAGCAAGACTTCCTTACTCCCGTACTCCAGGTGTGGTCTCACCAAGGCCCTGTATAATTGTAGCAAGACTTCCTTACTCAAGTACACCAGGTGTGGTCTCACCAAGGCCCTGTACAATTGTAGCAAGACTTCCTTACTCCCGTACTCCAGGTGTGGTCTCACCAAGGCCCTGTATAATTGTAGCAAGACTTCCTTACTCCAGTACTCCAGGTGTGGTCTCACCAGGGCCCTGTATAATTGTAGCAAGACTTCCTTACTCCCGTACTCCAGGTGTGGTCTCACCAAGGCCCTGTATAATTGTAGCAAGACTTCCTTACTCCAGTACTCCAGGTGTGGTCTCACCAAGGCCCTGTATAATTGTAGCAAGACTTCCTTACTCCAGTACTCCAGGTGTGGTCTCACCAAAGCCCTGTACAATTGTAGCAAGACTTCCTTACTCCAGTACTCCAGGTGTGGTCTCACCAAGGCCCTGTATAATTGTAGCAAGACTTCCTTACTCCAGTACTCCAGGTGTGGTCTCACCAAGGCCCTGTATAATTGTAGCAAGACTTCCTTACTCCCGTACTCCAGGTGTGGTCTCCCAAAGCCCTGTATAATTGTAGCAAGACGTCCTTACTCCAGTACTCCAGGTGTGGTCTCACCAAGGCCCTGTACAATTGCAGCAAGACTTCCTTACTCCAGTACTCCAGATGTGGTCTCACCAAGGCCCTGTATAATTGTAGCAAGACTTCCTTACTCCCGTACTCCAGGTGTGGTCTCACCAAGGCCCGGTACAATTGTAGCAAGACTTCCTTACTCCAGTACTCCAGGTGTGGTCTCACCAAGGCCCTGTATAATTGTAGCAAGACTTCCTTACTCCAGTACTCCAGGTGTGGTCTCACCAAGGCCCTGTATAATTGTAGCAAGACTTCCTTACTCCTGTACTCCAGGTGTGGTCTCACCAAGGCCCTGTATAATTGTAGCAAGACTTCCTTACTCCAGTACTCCAGGTGTGGTCTCACCAAGGCCCTGTATAATTGTAGCAGGACTTCCTTACTCCAGTACTCCAGGTGTGGTCTCACCAAGGCCCTGTATAATTGTAGCAAGACTTCCATACTCCCGTACTCCAGGTGTGGTCTCACCAAGGCCCTGTACAATTGTAGCAAGACTTCCTTACTCCAGTACTCCAGGTGTGGTCTCACCAAGGCCCTGTATAATTGTAGCAAGACTTCCATACTCCAGTACTCCAGGTGTGGTCTCACCAAGGCCCTGTATAATTGTAGCAGGACTTCCTTACTCCCGTACTCCAGGTGTGGTCTCACCAAGGCCCTGTACAATTGTAGCAAGACTTCCTTACTCCAGTACTCCAGGTGTGGTCTCACCAAGGCCCTGTATAATTGTAGCAAGACTTCCTTACTCCAGTACTCCAGGTGTGGTCACACCAAGGCCCTGTATAATTGTAGCAAGACTTCCTTACTCCAGTACTCCAGGTGTGGTCTCACCAAGGCCCTGTATAATTGTAGCAAGACTTCCTTACTCCAGTACTCCAGGTGTGGTCTCACCCAGACCCTGTACAATTGTAGCAAGACTTCCTTACTCCAGTACTCCAGGTGTGGTCTCACCAAAGCCCTGTACAATTGTAGCACGACTTCCTTACTCCATACTCCAGGAGTGGTCTCACCAAGGCCCTGTATAATTGTAGCAAGACTTCCTTACTCCAGTACTCCAGGTGTGGTCTCACCAAGGCCCTGTATAATTGTAGCAAGACTTCCTTACTCCAGTACTCCAGGTGTGGTCTCACCAAGGCCCTGTATAATTGTAGCAAGACTTCCTTATTCTTGTACCCCAGGTGTGGTCTCACCAAAGCCCTGTATAATTGTAGCAAGACTTCCTTACTCCAGTACTCCAGGTGTGGTCTCTCCAAGGCCCTGTATAATTGTAGCAAGTCTTCCTTACTCCAGTACTCCAGGTGTGGTCTCACCCAGACCCTGTATAATTGTAGCAAGACTTCCTTACTCCAGTACTCCAGGTGTGGTCTCACCAAAGCCCTGTACAATTGTAGCAAGACTTCCTTACTCCAGTACTCCAGGTGTGGTCTCACCAAGGCCCTGTATAATTGTAGCAAGACTTCCTTACTCCAGTACTCCAGGTGTGGTCTCACCAAGGCCCTGTACAATTGTAGCAAGACTTCCTTACTCCTGTACACCAGGTGTGGTCTCACCAAGGCCCTGTACAATTGTAGCAAGATCTCCTTACTCCAGTACTCCAGGTGTGGTCTCACCAAGGCGCTGTATAATTGTAGCAAGACTTCCTTACTCCCGTACTCCAGGTGTGGTCTCCCAAAGCCCTTTATAATTGTCGCAAGACTTCCTTACTCCAGTACTCCAGGTGTGGTCTCACCAAGGCCCTGTATAATTGTAGCAAGACTTCCTTACTCCCGTACTCCAGGTGTGGTCTCCCAAAGCCCTTTATAATTGTCGCAAGACTTCCTTACTCCAGTACTCCAGGTGTGGTCTCACCAAGGCCCTGTATAATTGTAGCAAGACTTCCTTATTCTTGTACTCCAGGTGTGGTCTCACCAAAGCCCTGTACAATTGTAGCAAGACTTCCTTACTCCAGTACTCCAGGTGTGGTCTCACCAAGGCCCTGTATAATTGTAGCAAGACTTCCTTACTCCAGTACTCCAGGTGTGTTCTCACCAAGGCCCTGTATAATTGTAGCAAGACTTCCTTACTCCAGTACTCCAGGTGTGGTCTCACCAAGGCCCTGTACAATTGCAGCAAGACTTCCTTACTCCCGTACTCCTGGTGTGGTCTCACCAAAGCCCTGTACAATTGTAGCAAGACTTCGTTGCTCCAGTACTCCAGGTGTGGTCTCACCAAGGCCCTGTATAATTGTAGCAAGACTTCCTTACTCCCGTACTCCAGGTGTGGTCTCACCAAGGCCCTGTACAAATGTAGCAAGACTTCCTTACTCCCGTACTCCAGGTGTGGTCTCACCCAGACCCTGTACAATTGTAGCAAGACTTCCTTACTCCCGTACTCCAGGTGTGGCCTCACCAAGGCCCTGTATAATTGTAGCAAGACTTCCTTACTCCCGTACTCCAGGTGTGGTCTCACCAAGGCCCTGTATAATTGTAGCAAGACTTCCTTACTCCCGTACTCCAGGTGTGGTCTCACCAAGGCCCTGTATAATTGTAGCAAGACTTCCTTACTCCTGTACTCCAGGTGTGGTCTCACCAAGGCCCTGTATAATTGTAGCAAGACTTCCTTACTCCAGTACTCCAGGTGTGGTCTCACCAAGGCCCTGTATAATTGTAGCAAGACTTCCTTACTCCCGTACTCCAGGTGTGGTCTCACCAAGGCCCTGTATAATTGTAGCAAGACTTCCTTACTCCCGTACTCCAGGTGTGGTCTCACCAAGGCCCTGTATAATTGTAGCAAGACTTCCTTACTCCTGTACTCCAGGTGTGGTCTCACCAAGGCCCTGTATAATTGTAGCAAGACTTCCTTACTCCAGTACTCCAGGTGTGGTCTCACCAAGGCCCTGTATAATTGTAGCAAGACTTCCTTACTCCAGTACTCCAGGTGTGGTCTCACCAAGGCCCTGTATAATTGTAGCAAGACTTCCTTACTCCAGTACTCCAGGTGTGCTCTCCCCAAAGCCCTGTACAATTGTAGCAAGACTTCCTTACTCCAGCACTCCAGGTGTAGTCTCACCAAGGCCCTGTATAATTGTAGCAAGACTTCCTTACTCCAGTACTCCAGGTGTGGTCTCACCAAGGCCCTGTATAATTGTAGCAAGATTTCCTTACTCCAGTACACCAGGTGTGGTCTCACCAAGGCCCTGTATAATTGTAGCAAGACTTCCTTACTCCAGTACTCCAGGTGTGGCCTCACCAAGGCCCTGTATAATTGTAGCAAGACTTCCTTACTCCCGTACTCCAGGTGTGGTCTCACCAAGGCCCTGTATAATTGTAGCAAGACTTCCTTACTACAGTACTCCAGGTGTGGTCTCACCAAAGCCCTGTACAATTGTAGCAAGACTTCCTTACTCCAGTACTCCAGGTTTGGTCTCACCAATGCCCTGTATAATTGTAGCAAGACTTCCTTACTCCCGTACTCCAGGTGTGGTCTCACCAAGGCCCTGTACAATTGTAGCAAGACTTCCTTACTCCAGTACTCCAGGTGTGGTCTCACCAAGGCCCTGTATAATTGTAGCAAGACTTCCTTACTCCAGTACTCCAGGTGTGGTCACACCAAGACCCTGTAGAATTGTAGCAAGACTTCCTTACTCCAGTACTCCAGGTGTGGTCTCACCAAGGCCCTGTATAATTGTAGCAAGACTTCCTTCCTCCAGTACTCCAGGTGTGGTCTCACCAAGGCCCTTAATAATTGAAGCAAGACTTCCTTACTCCAGAAATCCAGGTGTGGTCTCACCAAGGCCCTGTATAATTGTAGCAAGACTTCCTTACTCCAGTACTCCAGGTGTGGTCTCACCCAGACCCTGTACAATTGTAGCAAGACTTCCTTACTCCCGTACTCCAGGTGTGGTCTCACCAAGGCCCTGTATAATTGTAGCAAGACTTCCTTACTCCCGTACTCCAGGTGTGGTCTCACCCAGACCCTGTACAATTGTAGCAAGACTTCCTTACTCCAGTACTCCAGGTGTGGTCTCACCAAGGCCCTGTACAATTGTAGCAAGACTTCCTTCCTCCAGTACTCCAGGTGTGGTCTCACCAAGGCCCTTAATAATTGAAGCAAGACTTCCTTACTCCAGAAATCCAGGTGTGGTCTCACCAAGGCCCTGTACAATTGTAGCAAGACTTCCTTACTCCAGTACTCCAGGTGTGGTCTCACCCAGACCCTGTACAATTGTAGCAAGACTTCCTTACTCCCGTACTCCAGGTGTGGTCTCACCCAGACCCTGTACAATTGTAGCAAGACTTCCTTACTCCAGTACTCCAGGTGTGGTCTCACCAAGGCCCTGTACAATTGTAGCAAGACTTCCTTACTCCCGTACTCCAGGTGTGGTCTCACCAAGGCCCTGTATAATTGTAGCAAGATTTCCTTACTCCAGTACTCCAGGTGTGGTCTCACCAAGGCCCTGTACAATTGTAGCAAGACTTCCTTACTCCAGTACTCCAGGTGTGGTCTCACCAAGACCCTGTATAAATGTAGCAAGACTTCCTTACTCCAGTACTCCAGGTGCGGTCTCACCCAGACCCTGTATAATTGTAGCAAGACTTCCTTACTCCAGTACTCCAGGTGTGGTCTCACCCAGACCCTGTACAATTGTAGCAAGACTTCCTTACTCCAGTACTCCAGGTGTGGTCTCACCAAAGCCCTGTACAATTGTAGCACGACTTCCTTACTCCATACTCCAGGGGTGGTCTCACCAAGGCCCTGTATAATTGTAGCAAGACTTCCTTACTCCAGTACTCCAGGTGTGGTCTCACCAAGGCCCTGTATAATTGTAGCAAGACTTCCTTACTCCAGTACTCCAGGTGTGGTCTCACCAAGGCCCTGTATAATTGTAGCAAGACTTCCTTACTCCTGTACACCAGGTGTGGTCTCACCAAGGCCCTGTACAATTGTAGCAAGACTTCCTTACTCCTGTACTCCAGGTGTGGTCTCACCAAGGCCCTGTATAATTGTAGCAAGACTTCCTTACTCCCGTACTCCAGGTGTGGTCTCACCAAGGCCCTGTACAATTGTAGCAAGACTTCCTTACTCCAGTACTCCAGGGGTGGTCTCACCAAGGCCCTGTACAATTGTAGCAAGACTTCTTTACTCCAGTACTCCAGGTGTGGTCTCACCAAGGCCCTGTATAATTGGAGCAAGACTTCCTTACTCCAGTACTCCAGGTGTGGTCTCACCAAGGCCCTGTATAATTGGAGCAAGACTTCCTTACTCCTGTACTCCAGGTGTGGTCTCACCAAGGCCCTGTACAATTGTAGCAAGACTTCCTTACTCCAGTACTCCAGGTGTGGTCTCACCAAGGGCCTGTACAATTGTAGCAAGACTTCCTTACTCCCGTACGCCAGGTGTGGTCTCACCAAGGCCCTGTATAATTGTATCAAGACTTCCTTACTCCTGTACTCCAGGTGTGGTCTCACCAAAGCCCTGTATAATTGTAGCAAGACTTCCTTACTCCAGTACTCCAGGTGTGGTCACACCAAGGGCCTGTACAATTGTAGCAAGACTTCCTTACTCCCGTACTCCAGGTGTGGTCTCACCAAGGCCCTGTATAATTGTATCAAGACTTCCTTACTCCTGTACTCCAGGTGTGGTCTCCCAAAGCCCTGTATAATTGTAGCAAGACTTCCTTACTCCTGTACTCCAGGTGTGGTCACACCAAGGGCCTGTACAATTGTAGCAAGACTTCCTTACTCCCGTACTCCAGGTGTGGTCTCACCAAGGCCCTGTATAATTGTATCAAGACTTCCTTACTCCAGTACTCCAGGTGTGGTCTCACCAAAGCCCTGTATAATTGTAGCAAGACTTCCTTACTCCAGTACTCCAGGTGTGGTATCACCAAGGCCCTGTACAATTGTAGCAAGACTTCCTTACTCCAGTACTCCAGGTGTGGTCTCACCAAGGCCCTGTATAATTGTAGCAAGACTTCCTTACTCCAGTACTCCAGGTGTGGTCTCACCAAAGCCCTGTATAATTGTAGCAAGACTTCCTTACTCCCGTGCTCCAGGTGTGGTCTCACCAAGGCCCTGTATAATTGTAGCAAGACTTCCTTACTCCAGTACTCCAGGTGTGGTCTCACCAAAGCCCTGTACAATTGTAGCAAGACTTCCTTAGTCCCATACTCCAGGTGTGGTCTCACCAAGGCCCTGTACAATTGTAGCAAGACTTCCTTACTCCAGTACTCCAGGTGTGGTCTCACCAAGGCCCTGTATAATTGTAGCAAGACTTCCTTACTCCAGTACTCCAGGTGTGGTCTCACCAAAGCCCTGTATAATTGTAGCAAGACTTCCTTACTCCCGTGCTCCAGGTGTGGTCTCACCAAGGCCCTGTATAATTGTAGCAAGACCTCCTTACTCCAGTACTCCAGGTGTGGTCTCACCAAGGCCCTGTATAATTGTAGCAAGACTTCCTTACTCCTGTACTCCAGGTGTGGTCTCACCAAGGCCCTGTATAATTGTAGCAAGACTTCCTTACTCCTGTACTCCAGGTGTGATCTCACCAAGGCCCTGTATAATTGGAGCAAGACTTCCTTACTCCAGTACTCCAGGTGTGGTCTCACCAAGGCCCTGTACAATTGTAGCAAGACTTCCTTACTCCAGTACTCCAGGTGTGGTCTCACCAAGGCCCTGTATAATTGTAGCAAGACTTCCTTACTCCAGTACTCCAGGTGTGGTCTCACCAAGGCCCTGTATAATTGTAGCAAGACTTCCTTACTCCAGTACTCCAGGTGTGGTCTCACCAAAGCCCTGTATAATTGTAGCAAGACTTCCTTACTCCAGTACTCCAGGTGTGGTCTCACCAAGGCCCTGTATAATTGTAGCAAGACTTCCTTACTCCCATACTCCAGGTGTGGTCTCACCAAGGCCCTGTACAATTGTAGCAAGACTTCCTTACTCCAGTACTCCAGGTTTGGTCTCACCAAGGCCCTGTATAATTGTAGCAAGACATCCTTACTCCAGTACTCCAGGTTTGGTCTCACCAAGGCCCTGTATAATTGTAGCAAGACTTCCTTACTCCCATACTCCAGGTGTGGTCTCACCAAGGCCCTGTACAATTGTAGCAAGACTTCCTTACTCCAGTACACCAGGTGTGGTCTCACCAAGGCCCTGTATAATTGTAGCAAGACTTCCTTACTCCAGTACTCCAGGTGTGGTCTCACCAAGGCCCTGTATAATTGTAGCATGGCTTCCTTACTCCAGTACTCCAGGTGTGGTCTCACCAAGGCCCTGTACAATTGCAGCAAGACTTCCTTACTCCTGTACTCCAGGTGTGGTCTCACCAAGGCCCTGTATAATTGTAGCAAGACTTCCTTACTCCAGTACTCCAGGTGTGGTCTCACCAAGGCCCTGTATAATTGTAGCAAGACTTCCTTACTCCAGTACTCCAGGTGTGGTCTCACCCAGACCCTGTACAATTGTAGCAAGACTTCCTTACTCCAGTACTCCAGGTGTGGTCTCACCAAAGCCCTGTATAATTGTAGCAAGACTTCCTTACTCCAGTACTCCAGGTGTGGTCTCACCCAGACCCTGTATAATTGTAGCAAGACTTCCTTAGTCCCATACTCCAGGTGTGGTCTCTCCAAGGCCCTGTACAATTGTAGCAAGACTTCCTTACTCCCGTACTCCAGGTGTGGTCTCACCAAGGCCCTGTATAATTGTAGCAAGACTTCCTTACTCCAGTACTCCAGGTGTGGTCTCACCAAGGCCCTGTATAATTGAAGCAAGACTTCCTTACTCCAGTACTCCAGGTGTGGTCTCACCAAGGCCCTGTATAATTGTAGCAAGACTTCCTTACTCCCGTACTCCAGGTGTGGTCTCACCAAGGCCCTGTATAATTGTAGCAAGACTTCCTTACTCCAGTACTCCAGGTGTGGTCTCACCAAGGCCCTGTATAATTGTAGCAAGACTTCCTTACTCCTGTACTCCAGGTGTGGTCTCACCAAGGCCCTGTACAATTGGAGCAAGACTTCCTTACTCCTGTACTCCAGGTGTGGTCTCACCAAGGCCCTGTACAATTGTAGCAAGACTTCCTTACTCCAGTACTCCAGGTGTGGTCTCCCAAGACCCTGTACAATTGGAGCAAGACTTCCTTACTCCAGTACTCCAGGTGTGGTCTCACCAAGGCCCTGTATAATTGTAGCAAGACTTCCTTACTCCAGTACTCCAGGTGTGGTCTCACCAAGGCCCTGTATAATTGTAGCAAGACCTCCTTACTCCAGTACTCCAGGTGTGGTCTCACCAAGGCCCTGTATAATTGTAGCAAGACTTCCTTACTCCCGTACTCCAGGTGTGGTCTCACCAAGGCCCTGTATAATTGTCGCAAGACTTCCTTACTCCAGTACTCCAGGTGTGGTCTCACCAAGGCCCTGTATAATTGTAGCAAGACTTCCTTATTCTTGTACTCCAGGTGTGGTCTCACCAAAGCCCTGTATAATTGTAGCAAGACTTCCTTACTCCAGTACTCCAGGTGTGGTCTCACCAAGGCACTGTGTAATTGTAGCAAGACTTCCTTACTCCAGTACTCCAGGTGTGGTCTCACCAAGGCCCTGTATAATTGTAGCAAGACTTCCTTACTCCCGTACTCCAGGTGTGGTCTCACCAAGGGCCTGTATAATTGTAGCAAGACTTCCTTACTCCAGTACTCCAGGTGTGTTCTCACCAAAGCCCTGTATAATTGTAGCAAGACTTCCTTACTCCAGTACTCCAGGTGTGGTCTCACCAAGGCCCTGTACAATTGCAGCAAGACTTCCTTACTCCAGTACTCCAGGTGTGGTCTCACCAAAGCCCTGTACAATTGTAGCAAGACTTCGTTACTCCAGTACTCCAGGTGTGGTCTCACCAAGGCCCTGTATAATTGTAGCAAGACTTCCTTACTCCCGTACTCCAGGTGTGGTCTCACCCAGACCCTGTACAATTGTAGCAAGACTTCCTTACTCCAGTACTCCAGGTGTGGTCTCACCAAGGCCCTGTATAATTGTAGCAAGACTTCCTTACTCCAGTACTCCAGGTGTGCTCTCACCAAAGCCCTGTACAATTGTAGCAAGACTTCCTTACTCCAGCACTCCAGGTGTGGTCTCACCAAGGCCCTGTATAATTGTAGCAAGACTTCCTTACTCCAGTACTCCAGGTGTGGTCTCACCAAGGCCCTGTATAATTGTAGCAAGATTTCCTTACTCCAGTACTCCAGGTGTGGTCTCACCAAGGCCCTGTATAATTGTAGCAAGACTTCCTTACTCCAGTACGCCAGGTGTGGCCTCACCAAGGCCCTGTATAATTGTAGCAAGACTTCCTTACTCCCGTACTCCAGGTGTGGTCTCACCAAGGCCCTGTATAATTGTAGCAAGACTTCCTTACTCCAGTACTCCAGGTGTGGTCTCACCAAAGCCCTGTACAATTGTAGCAAGACTTCCTTACTCCAGTACTCCAGGTTTGGTCTCACCAATGCCCTGTATAATTGTAGCAAGACTTCCTTACTCCCGTACTCCAGGTGTGGTCTCACCAAGGCCCTGTACAATTGTAGCAAGACTTCCTTACTCCAGTACTCCAGGTGTGGTCTCACCAAGGCCCTGTATAATTGTAGCAAGACTTCCTTACTCCAGTACTCCAGGTGTGGTCACACCAAGACCCTGTAGAATTGTAGCAAGACTTCCTTACTCCAGTACTCCAGGTGTGGTCTCACCAAGGCCCTGTACAATTGTAGCAAGACTTCCTTACTCCAGTACTCCAGGTGTGGTCTCACCAAGGCCCTGTATAATTGTAGCAAGACTTCCTTACTCCCGTACTCCAGGTGTGGTCTCACCAAGGCCCTGTATAATTGTAGCAAGACTTCCTTACTCCAGTACTCCAGGTGTGGTCTCACCAAAGCCCTGTACAATTGTAGCAAGACTTCCTTACTCCAGTACTCCAGGTTTGGTCTCACCAATGCCCTGTATAATTGTAGCAAGACTTCCTTACTCCCGTACTCCAGGTGTGGTCTCACCAAGGCCCTGTACAATTGTAGCAAGACTTCCTTACTCCAGTACTCCAGGTGTGGTCTCACCAAGGCCCTGTATAATTGTAGCAAGACTTCCTTACTCCAGTACTCCAGGTGTGGTCACACCAAGGCCCTGTATAATTGTAGCAAGACTTCCTTACTCCAGTACTCCAGGTGTGGTCTCACCAAGGCCCTGTATAATTGTAGCAAGACTTCCTTACTCCAGTACTCCAGGTGTGGTCTCACCAAGGCCCTGTATAATTGAAGCAAGACTTCCTTACTCCAGTACTCCAGGTGTGGTCTCACCAAGGCCCTGTATAATTGTAGGAAGATTCCTTACTTCAGTACTCCAGGTGTGGTCTCACCAAGGCCCTGTACAATTGTAGCAAGACTTCCTTACTCCATTACTCCAGGTGTGGTCTCACCAAGGCCCTGTATAATTGTAGCAAGACTTCCTTACTCCAGTACTCCAGGTGTGGTCTCACCAAGGCCCTGTACAATTGTAGCAAGACTTCCTTACTCCAGTACTCCAGGTGTGGTCTCACCAAGGCCCTGTACAATTGTAGCAAGACTTCCTTACTCCAGTACTCCAGGTGTGGTCTCACCAAGGCCCTGTATAATTGTAGCAAGACTTCCTTACTCCAGTACTCCAGGTGTGGTCTCACCAAGGCCCTGTATAATTGTAGCAAGAATTCCTTACTCCAGTACTCCAGGTGTGGTCTCACCAAGGCCCTGTATAATTGTAGCAAGACTTCCTTAATCCAGTACTCCAGGTGTGGTCTCACCAAGGCCCTGTACAATTGTAGCAAGAATTCCTTACTCCAGTACTCCAGGTGTGGTCTCACCAAGGCCCTTTATAATTGTAGCAAGACTTCCTTATTCTTGTACTCCAGGTGTGGTCTCACCAAAGCCCTGTATAATTGTAGCAAGACTTCCTTACTCCCATACTCCAGGTGTGGTCTCACCAAGGCCCTGTATAATTGTAGCAAGACTTCCTTATTCTTGTACTCCAGGTGTGGTCTCACCAAAGCCCTGTATAATTGTAGCAAGACTTCCTTACTCCAGTACTCCAGGTGTGGTCTCACCCAGACCCTGTACAATTGTAGCAAGACTTCCTTACTCCAGTACTCCAGGTGTGGTCTCACCAAGGCCCACACAATTGTAGCAAGACTTCCTTACTCCAGTACTCCAGGTGTGGTCTCACCAAGGCCCTGTATAATTGTAGCAAGACTTCCTTACTCCATTACTCCAGGTGTGGTCTCACCAAGGCCCTGTATAATTGTAGCAAGACTTCCTTACTCCATTACTCCAGGTGTGGTCTCACCCAGACCCTGTACAATTGTAGCAAGACTTCCTTACTCCAGTACTCCAGGTGTGGTCTCACCAAGGCCCTGTATAATTGCAGCAAGACTTACTTATTCTTGTACTCCAGGTGTGGTCTCACCAAAGCCCTGTACAATTGTAGCAAGACTTCCTTACTCCAGTACTCCAGGTGTGGTCTCACCAAGGCCCTGTATAATTGTAGCAAGACGTCCTTACTCCCGTACTCCAGGTGTGGTCTCACCAAGGCCCTGTATAATTGCAGCAAGACTTCATTACTCCAGTACTCCAATTGTGGTCTCACCAAGGCCCTGTATAATTGTAGCAAGACTTCCTTACTCCAGTACTCCAGGTGTGGTCTCACCAAGGCCCTGTATAATTGTAGCAAGACTTCCTTACTCCTATACACCAGGTGTGGTCTCACCAAGGCCCTGTACAATTGTAGCAAGACTTCCTTACTCCCGTACTCCAGGTGTGGTCTCACCAAGGCCCTGTACAATTGTAGCAAAACTTCCTTAGTCCCATACTCCAGGTGTGGTCTCACCAAGGCCCTGTATAATTGTAGCAAGACTTCCTTACTCCAATACTCCAGGTGTGGTCTCACCAAAACCCTGTATAATTGTAGCAAGACTTCCTTACTCCAGTACTCCAGGTGTGGTCTCACCAAAGCCCTGTATAATTGTAGCAAGACTTCCTTACTCCAATACTCCAGGTGTGGTCTCACCAAAACCCTGTATAATTGTAGCAAGACTTCCTTACTCCAGTACTCCAGGTGTGGTCTCACCAAGGCCCTGTATAAATGTAGCAAGGCTTCCTTACTCCCGTACTGCAGGTGTGGTCTCACCAAGGCCCTGTATAATTGTAGCAAGACTTCCTTACTCCAGTACTCCAGGTGTGGTCTCACCAAGGCCCTGTACAATTGTAGCAAGACTTCCTTACTCCCGTACTCCAGGTGTGGTCTCACCAAGGCCCTGTATAATTGTAGCAAGACTTCCTTACTCCCGTACTCCAGGTGTGGTCTCACCAAGATCCTGTACAATTGTAGCAACACTTCCTTACTCCCGTACTCCAGGTGTGGTCTCACCAAGGCCCTGTATAATTGTAGCAAGACTTCCTCACTCCAACACTCCAGGTGTGGTCTCACCAAGGCCCTGTACAATTGTAGCAAGACTTCCTTACTCCCGTACTCCAGGTGTGGTCTCACCAAGGCCCTGTGTAATTGTAGCAAGACTTCCTTACTCCAGTACTCCAGGTGTGGTCTCACCAAGGCCCTGTATAATTGTAGCAAGACTTCCTTACTCCCGTACTCCAGGTGTGGTCTCACCAAGGCCCTGTATAATTGTAGCAAGATTGCTTACTCCAGTACTCCAGGTGTGGTCTCACCAAGGCCCTGTACAATTGTAGCAAGACTTCCTTACTCCAGTACTCCAGGTGTGGTCTCACCAAGGCCCTGTATAATTGTAGCAAGACTTCCTTACTCCAGTACTCCAGGTGTGGTCTCACCAAGGCCCTGTATAATTGTAGCAAGACTTCCTTACTCCCGTACTCCAGGTGTGGTCTCACCAAGGCCCTGTGTAATTGTAGCAAGACTTCCTTACTCCCGTACTCCAGGTGTGGTCTCACCAAGGCCCTGTACAATTGTAGCAAGACTTCCTTACTCCAGTACTCCAGGTGTGGTCTCACCAAGGCCCTGTATAATTGTAGCAAGACTTCCTTACTCCCGTACTCCAGGTGTGGTCTCACCAAGGCCCTGTATAATTGTAGCAAGACTTCCTTACTCCAGCACTCCAGGTGTGGTCTCACCAAGGCCCTGTATAATTGTAGCAAGACTTCCTTACTCCAGTACTCCAGGTGTGGTCTCACCAAGGCCCTGTATAATTGTAGTAAGACTTCCTTACTCCAGTACTCCAGGTGTGGTGTCACCAAGGCCCTGTATAATTGCAGCAAGACTTCCTTACTCCAGTACTCCAGGTGTGGTCTCACCAAGGACCTGTATAATTGTAGCAAGACTTCCTTACTCCCGTACTCCAGGTGTGGTCACACCAAGGCCCTGTATAATTGTCGCAAGATTTCCTTACTCCTGTACTCCAGGTGTGGTCTCACCAAAGCCCTGTATAATTGTAGCAAGACTTCCTTACTCCCGTACTCCAGGTGTGGTCTCACCAAGGCCCTGTATAATTGTAGCAAGACTTCCTTACTCCTGTACTCCAGGTGTGGTCTCACCAAAGCCCTGTACAATTGTAGCAAGACTTCCTTACTCCAGTACTCCAGGTGTGGTCTCACCAAGACCCTGTACAATTGTAGCAAGACTTCCTTACTCCAGTACTCCAGGCGTGGTCTCACCAAGGCCCTGTATAATTGTAGCAAGACTTCCTTACTCCAGTACTCCAGGTGTGGTCTCACCAAGGCCCTGTATAATTGTAGCAAGACTTCCTTACTCCTGTACTCCAGGTGTGGTCTCACCAAAGCCCTGTATAATTGTAGCAAGAATTCCTTACTCCAGTACTCCAGGTGTGGTCTCACCAAGGCCCTGTACAATTGTAGCAAGACTTCCTTACTCCAGTACTCCAGGTGTGGTCTCACCAAAGCCCTGTACAATTGTAGCAAGTCTTCCTTACTCCCGTACTCCAGGTGTGGTCTCACCAAGGCCCTGTATAATTGTAGCAAGACTTCCTTACTCCAGTACTCCAGGTGTGGTCTCACCAATGCCCTGTATAATTGTAGCAAGACTTCCTTACTCCCGTACTCCAGGTGTGGTCTCACCAAGGCCCTGTACAATTGTAGCAAGACTTCCTTGCTCCAGTACTCCAGGTGTGGCCTCAACAAGGCCCTGTATAATTGTAGCAAGTCGTCCTTACTCCAGTACTCCAGTTGTGGTCTCACCAAGGCCCTGTATAAATGTAGCAAGACTTCCTTACTCCAGTACTCCAGGTGTGGTCTCACCAAGGCCCTGTATAATTGTAGCAAGACTTCCTTACTCCAGTACTCCAGGTGTGGTCTCACCAAAGCCCTGTACAATTGTAGCAAGACTTCCTTACTCCAGTACTCCAGGTGTGGTCTCACCAAGGCCCTGTATAATTGTAGCAAGACTTCCTTACTCCAGTACTCCAGGTGTGGTCTCACCAAGGCCCTGTACAATTGTAGCAAGACTTCCTTAATCCAGTACTCCAGGTGTGGTCTCACCAACGCCCTGTACAATTGTAGCAAGACTTGCTTACTCCAGTACTCCAGGTGTGGTCTCACCAAGGCCCTGTATAATTGTAGCAAGACTTCCTTACTCCCGTACTCCAGGTGTGGTCTCACCAAGTCCCTGTATAATTGTAGCAAGACTTCCTTACTCCCGTACTCCAGGTGTGGTCTCACCAAGGCCCTGTACAATTGTAGCAAGACTTCCTTGCTCCAGTACACCAGGTGAGGTCTCAACAAGGCCCTGTATAATTGTAGCAAGTCTTCCTTACTCCAGTACTCCAGTTGTGGTCTCACCAAGGCCCTGTATAAATGTAGCAAGACTTCCTTACTCCAGTACTCCAGGTGTGGTCTCACCAAGGCCCTGTATAATTGTAGCAAGACTTCCTTACTCCAGTACTCCAGGTGTGGTCTCACCAAAGCCCTGTACAATTGTAGCAAGACTTCCTTACTCCAGTACTCCAGGTGTGGTCTCACCAAGGCCCTGTATAATTGTAGCAAGACTTCCTTACTCCAGTACTCCAGGTGTGGTCTCACCAAGGCCCTGTACAATTGTAGCAAGACTTCCTTAATCCAGTACTCCAGGTGTGGTCTCACCAAGGCCCTGTATAATTGTAGCAAGACTTCCTTACTCCCGTACTCCAGGTGTGGTCTCACCAAGTCCCTGTATAATTGTAGCAAGATGTCCTTACTCCCGTACTCAAGGTGTGGTCTCACCAAGGACCTGTATAATTGTAGCAAGATTTCCTTACTCCAGTACTCCAGGTGTGGTCTCACCAAGGCCCTGTATAATTGTAGCAGGACTTCCTTACTCCAGTACTCCAGGTGTGGTCTCAACAAGGCCCACACAATTGTAGCAAGACTTCCTTACACCATTACTCCAGGTGTGGTCTCACCAAGGCCCTGTATAATTGTAGCAAGACTTCCTTACTCCTGTACTCCAGGTGTGGTCTCACCCAGACCCTGTACAATTGTAGCAAGACTTCCTTACTCCAGTACTCCAGGTGTGGTCTCACCAAGGCCCTGTATAATTGTAGCAAGACTTCCTTACTCCCGTACTCCAGGTGTGGTCTCACCAAGGTCCTGTATAATTGCAGCAAGACTTACTTATTCTTGTACTCCAGGTGTGGTCTCACCAAAGCCCTGTACAATTGTAGCAAGACTTCCCTACTCCAGTACTCCAGGTGTGGTCTCACCAAGGCCCTGTATAATTGTAGCAAGACTTCCTTACTCCCGTACTCCAGGTGTGGTCTCACCAAGGCCCTGTCTAATTGCAGCAAGACTTCATTACTCCCGTACTCCAGGTGTGGTCTCACCAAGGCCCTGTATAATTGTAGCAAGACTTCCTTACTCCCGTACTCCAGGTGTGGTCTCACCAAGGCCCTGTATAATTGTAGCAAGACTTCCTTACTCCCGTACTCCAGGTATGGTCTCACCAAGGCCCTGTATAATTGTAGCAAGACTTCCTTTCTCCAGTACTCCAGGTGTGGTCTCACCAAGGCCCTGTACAATTGTAGCAAAACTTCCTTAGTCCCATACTCCAGGTGTGGTCTCACCAAGGCCCTGTATAATTGTCGCAAGACTTCCTTACTCCCGTACTCCAGGTGTGGTCTCACCAAGGCCCTGTATAATTGTAGCAAGACTTCCTTACTCCAATACTCCAGGTGTGGTCTCACCAAAACCCTGTATAATTGTAGCAAGACTTCCTTACTCCAGTACTCCAGGTGTGGTCTCACCAAGGCCCTGTATAAATGTAGCAAGGCTTCCGTACTCCAGTACTCCAGGTGTGGTCTCACCAAGGCCCTGTATAATTGTAGCAAGACTTCCTTACTCCAGTACTCCAGGTGTGGTCTCACCAAGGCCCTGTACAATTGTAGCAAGTCTTCCTTACTCCCGTACTCCAGGTGTGGTCTCACCAAGGCCCTGTATAATTGTAGCAAGACTTCCTTACTCCCGTACTCCAGGTGTGGTCTCACCAAGATCCTGTACAATTGAAGCAAGACTTCCTTACTCCCGTACTCCAGGTGTGGTCTCACCAAGGCCCTGTATAATTGTAGCAAGATTGCTTACTCCAGTACTCCAGGTGTGGTCTCACCAAGGCCCTGTACAATTGTAGCAAGACTTCCTTACTCCAGTACTCCAGGTGTGGTCTCACCATCGCCCTGTATAATTGTAGCAAGACTTCCTTACTCCCGTACTCCAGGTGTGGTCTCACCAAGGCCCTGTGTAATTGTAGCAAGACTTCCTTACTCCAGTACTCCAGGTGTGGTCTCACCAAGGCCCTGTAGAATTGTAGCAAGACTTCCTTACTCCCGTCCTCCAGGTGTGGTCTCACCAAGGTCCTGTACAATTGTAGCAAGACTTCCTTACTCCCGTACTCCAGGTGTGGTCTCACCAAAGCCCTGTATAATTGTAGCAAGACTTCCTTACTCCAGCACTCCAGGTGTGGTCTCACCAAGGCCCTGTATAATTGTAGCAAGACTTCCTTACTCCAGTACTCCAGGTGTGGTGTCACCAAGGCCCTGTATAATTGCAGCAAGACTTCCTTACTCCAGTACTCCAGGTGTGGTCTCACCAAGGACCTGTATAATTGTAGCAAGACTTCCTTACTCCTGTACTCCAGGTGTGGTCTCACCAAAGCCCTGTATAATTGTAGCAAGACTTCCTTACTCCCGTACTCCAGGTGTGGTCTCACCAAGGCCCTGTATAATTGTAGCAAGACTTCCTTACTCCAGTACTCCAGGTGTGGTCTCACCAAGGCCATGTATAATTGTAGCAAGACTTCCTTACTCCTGTACTCCAGGTGTGGTCTCACCAAAGCCCTGTATAATTGTAGCAAGAATTCCTTACTCCAGTACTCCAGGTGTGGTCTCACCAAGGCCCTGTATAATTGTAGCAAGACTTCCTTACTCCAGTACTCCAGGTGTGGTCTCACCAAGGCCCTGTATAATTGTAGCAAGACTTCCTTACTCCCGTACTCCAGGTGTGGACTCACCAAGGCCCTGTACAATTGTAGCAAGACTTCCTTGCTCCAGTACTCCAGGTGTGGTCTCAACAAGGCCCTGTATAATTGTAGCAAGTCTTCCTTACTCCAGTACTCCAGTTGTGGTCTCACCAAGGCCCTGTATAAATGTAGCAAGACTTCCTTACTCCAGTACTCCAGGTGTGGTCTCACCAAGGCCCTGTATAATTGTAGCAAGACTTCCTTACTCCAGTACTCCAGGTGTGGTCTCACCAAAGCCCTGTACAATTGTAGCAGGACTTCCTTACTCCAGTACTCCAGGTGTGGTCTCACCAAGGCCCTGTATAATTGTAGCAAGACTTCCTTACTCCAGTACTCCAGGTGTGGTCTCACCAAGGCCCTGTACAATTGTAGCAAGACTTCCTTAATCCAGTACTCCAGGTGTGGTCTCACCAAGGCCCTGTATAATTGTAGCAAGACTTCCTTACTCCAGTACTCCAGGTGTGGTCTCACCAAGGCCCTGTATAAATGTAGCAAGACTTCCTTACTCCCGTACTCCAGGTGTGGTCTCACCAAAGCCCTGTATAATTGTAGCAAGACTTCCTTACTCCAGTACTCCAGGTGCGGTCTCACCAAGGCCCTGTACAATTGTAGCAAGACTTCCTTACTCCCGTACTCCAGGTGTGGTCTCACCAAGGCCCTGTACAATTGTAGCAAGACTTCCTTACTCCCGTACTCCAGGTGTGGTCACACCAAGGCCCTGTATAATTGTAGCAAGACTTCTTTACTCCAGTACTCCAGGTGTGGTCTCACCAAGGCTCTGTATAATTGTAGCAAGACTTCCTTACTCCGGTACTCCAGGTGTGGTCTCACCAAGGCCCTGTATAATTGTAGCAAGACTTCCTTACTCCAGTACACCAGGTGTGGTCTCACCAAGGCCCTGTACAATTGTAGCAAGAATTCCTTACTCCCATACTCCAGGTGTGGTCTCACCAAGGTCCTGTACAATTGTAGCAAGACTTCCTTACTCCAGTACTCCAGGTGTGGTCTCACCAAGGCCCTGTATAATTGTAGCAAGACTTCCTTACTTCCGTACTCCAGGTGTGGTCTCACCAAGGCCCTGTATAATTGTAGCAAGACTTCCTTACTCCAGTACTCCAGGTGTGGTCTCACCAAGGCCCTGTACAATTGCAGCAAGACTTCCTTACTCCTGTACTCCAGGTGTGGTCTCACCAAGGCCCTGTATAATTGTAGCAAGACTTCCTTACTCCTGTACTCCAGGTGTGGTCTCACCAATGCCCTGTATAATTGTAGCAAGACTTCCTTACTCCAGTACACCAGGTGTGATCTCACCAAGGCCCTGTACAATTGTAGCAAGACTTCCTCACTCCAGTACTCCAGGTGTGGTCTCACCAAAGCCCTGTACAGTTGTAGCAAGACTTCGTTACTCCAGTACTCCAGGTGTGGTCTCACCAAGGCCCTGTATAATTGTAGCAAGACTTCCTTACTCCCGTACTCCAGGTGTGGTCTCACCAAGGCCCTGTATAAATGTAGCAAGACTTCCTTACTCTCGTACTCCAGGTGTGGTCTCACCCAGACCCTGTATAATTGTAGCAAGACTTCCTTACTCCAGTACTCCAGGTGTGGTCTCACCCAGACCCTGTACAATTGTAGCAAGACTTCCTTACTCCAGTACTCCAGGTGTGGTCTCACCAAAGCCCTGTACAATTGTAGCAAGACTTCCTTACTCCAGTACTCCAGGTGTGGTCTCACCAAGGCCCTGTATAATAGTAGCAAGACTTCCTTACTCCAGTACTCCAGGTGTGGTCTCACAAAGGCCCTGTATAATTGTAGCAAGACTTCCTTACTCCAGTACTCCAGGTGTGGTCTCACGAAGGCCCTGTATAATTGTAGCAAGACTTCCTTACTCCAGTACTCCAGGTGTGGCCTCACCAAGGCCTTGTATAATTGTAGCAAGACTTCCTTACTCCCGTACTCCAGGTGTGGTCTCACCAAGGCCCTGTATAATTGTAGGAAGACTTCCTTACTCCAGTTCTCCAGGTGTGGTGTCACCAAGGCCCTGTATAATTGCAGCAAGACTTCCTTACTCCCCTACTCCAGGTGTGGTCTCACCAAGGCCCTGTATAATTGTAGCAAGACTTCCTCACTCCCGTACTCCAGGTGTGGTCTCACCAAGGCCCTGTATAATTGTAGCAAGACTTCCTTACTCCCGTACTCCAGGTGTGGTCTCACCAACGCCCTGTATAATTGTAGCAAGACTTCCTTTCTCCAGTACTCCAGGTGTGTTCTCACCAAGGCCCTGTCTCATTGTAGCAAGACTTCCTTACTCCAGTACTCCAGGTGTGGTCTCACCAAGGCCCTGTATAATTGTAGCAAGACTTCCTTACTCCAGTACTCCAGGTGTGGTTTCACCAAGGCCCTGTATAATTGTAGCAAGACTTCCTTACTCCAGTACTCCAGGTGTGGTCTCACCAAGGCCCTGAATAATTGTAGCAAGACTTCCTTACTCCAGTACTCCAGGTGTGGTCTCAACAAGGCCCTGTATAATTGTAGCAAGACTTCCTTACTCCAGTACTCCAGGTGTGATCTCACCAAGGCCCTGTACAATTGTAACAAGACTTCCTTACTCCAGTACTCCAGGTGTGGTCTCACCACGACCCTGTACAATTGTAGCAAGACTTCCTTACTCCAGTACTGCAGGTGTGGTCTCACCAAGGCCCTGTATAATTGTAGCAAGACTTCCTTACTCCCGTACACCAGGTGTGGTCTCACCAAGGCCCTGTACAATTGTAGCAAGACTTCCTTACTCCCGTACACCAGGTGTGGTCTCACCAAGGCCCTGTACAATTGTAGCAAGACTTCCTTACTCCAGTACTCCAGGTGTGGTCTCACCAAGGCCCTGTACAATTGTAGCAAGACTTCCTTTCTCCCGTACTCCAGGTGTGGTCTCACCAAGGCCCTGTATAATTGTAGCAAGACTTCCTTACTCCAGTACTCCAGGTGTGGTCTCATCAAGGCCCTGTATAATTGTAGCAAGACTTCCTTACTCCCGTACTCCAGGTGTGATCTCACCAAGGCCCTGTATAATTGTAGCAAGACTTCCTTACTCCAGTACTCCAGGTGTGGTCTCACCAAGGCCCTGTACAATTGTAGCAAGACTTCCTTACTCCAGTACTCCAGGTGTGGTCTCACCAAGGCCCTGTACAATTGTAGCAAGACTTCCTTACTCCCGTACACCAGGTGTGGTCTCACCAAGGCCCTGTATAATTGTAGCAAGACTTCCTTACTCCAGTACTCCAGGTGTGGTCTCACCAAGGCCCTGTACAATTGTAGCAAGACTTCCTTACTCCTGTAACCCAGGTGTGGTCTCACCAAGGCCCTGTATAATTGTAGCAAGACTTCCTTACTCCTGTACTCCAGGTGTGATCTCACCAAAGCCCTGTATAATTGTAGCAAGACTTCCTTACTCCAGTAATCCAGGTGTGGTCTCACCAAGGCCCTGTACAATTGTAGCAAGACTTCCTTACTCCTGTACTCCAGGTGTGGTCTCCCCAAGGCCCTGTATAATTGTAGCAAGACTTCCTTACTCCCGTACTCCAGGTGTGGTCTCACCAAGGCCCTGTACAATTGTAGCAAGACTTCCTTACTCCTGTACCCCAGGTGTGGCCTCACCAAGGCCCTGTATAATTGTAGCAAGTCTTCCTTACTCCCGTACTCCAGGTTTGGTCTCACCAAGGCCCTGTATAATTGTAGCAAGACTTCCTTACTCCAGTACTCCAGGTGTGGCCTCACCAAGGCCCTGTATAATTGCAGCAAGACTTCCTTAATCCAGTACTCCAGGTGTGGCCTCACCAATGCCCTGTATAATTGTAGCAAGACTTCCTTACTCCAGTACTCCAGGTGTGGCCTCACCAAGGCCCTGTATAATTGCAGCAAGACTTCCTTAATCCAGTACTCCAGGTGTGGCCTCACCAATGCCCTGTATAATTGTAGCAAGACTTCCTTACTCCCGTACTCCAGGTTTGGTCTCACCAATGCCCTGTATAATTGTAGCAAGACTTCCTTACTCCAGTACTCCAGGTGTGGTCTCCCAAAGCCCTGTACAATTGTAGCAAGACTTGCTTACTCCAGTACTCCAGGTGTGGTCTCACCAAGGCCCTGTATAATTGTAGCAAGACTTCCTTACTCCTGTACTCCAGGTGTGGTCTCACCAAGGCCCTGTACAATTGTAGCAAGACTTCCTTACTCCTATACTCCAGGTGTGGTCTCACCAAGGCCCTGTATAATTGTAGCAAGACTTCCTTACTCCTGTCCTCCAGGTGTGGTCTCACCAAGGCCCTGTACAATTGTAGCAAGACTTCCTTACTCCAGTACTCCAGGTGTGGTCTCACCAAGGCCCTGTACAATTGTAGCAAGACTTCCTTACTCCCGTACTCCAGCTGTGGTCTCACCAAGGCCCTGTACAATTGTAGCAAGACTTCCTTACTCCCGTACTCCAGGTGTGGTCTCACCAAGGACCTGTACAATTGTAGCAAGACTTCCTTACTCCCGTACTCCAGGTGTGGTCTCACCAAGGCCCTGTATAATTGTAGCAAGACTTCCTTACTCCAGTACTCCAGGTGTGGTCTCACCAAGGCCCTGTACAATTGTAGCAAGACTTCCTTACTCCCGTACTCCAGGTGTGGTCTCACCAAGGCCCTGTATAATTGTAGCAAGACTTCCTTACTCCTGTACTCCAGGTGTGGTCTCACCAAGGCCCTGTATAATTGTAGCAAGAATTCCTTACTCCAGTACTCCAGGTGTGGTCTCACCAAGGCCCTGTATAATTGTAGCAAGACTTCCTTACTCCCGTACTCCAGGTGTGGTCTCACCAAGGCCCTGTATAATTGTAGCAAGACTTCCTTACTCCAGTACTCCAGGTGTGGTCTCACCAAGGCCCTGTATAATTGTAGCAAGACTTCCTTACTCCCGTACTCCAGGTGTGGTCTCACCAAGGCCCTGTATAATTGTAGCAAGACTTCCTTACACCAGTACTCCAGGTGTGGTCTCACCCAGACCCTGTATAATTGTAGCAAGACTTCCTTACTCTCGTACTCCAGGTGCGGTCTCACCCAGACCCTGTATAATTGTAGCAAGAGTTCCTTACTTCAGTACTCCAGGTGTGGTCTCACCCAGACCCTGTACAATTGTAGCAAGACTTCCTTACTCCAGTACTCCAGGTGTGGTCTCACCAAGGCCCTGTATAATTGTAGCAAGACTTCCTTACTCCAGTACTCCAGGTGTGGTCTCACCAAGGCCCTGTATAATTGTAGCAAGACTTCCTTACTCCAGTACTCCAGATGTGGTCTCACCAAGGCCCTGTATAATTGTAGCAAGACTTCCTTACTCCAGTACTCCAGGTGTGGTCTCACCAAGGCCCTGTATAATTGTAGCAAGACTTCCTTACTCCAGTACTCCAGGTGTGGTCTCACCAAGGCCCTGTATAATTGTAGCAAGACTTCCTTACTCCAGTACTCCAGGTGTGGTCTCACCAAGGCCCTGTATAATTGTAGCAAGACTTCCTTACTCCAGTACTCCAGGTGTGGTCTCACCAAGGCCCTGTATAATTGAAGCAAGACTTCCTTACTCCAGTACTCCAGGTGTGGTCTCACCAAGGCCCTGTATAATTGTAGCAAGTCTTCCTTACTCCAGTACTCCAGGTGTGGTCTCACCAAGGCCCTGTATAATTGTAGCAAGACTTCCTTACTCCAGTACTCCAGGTGTGGTCTCACCAAGGCCCTGTATAATTGTAGCAAGACTTCCTTACTCCAGTACTCCAGGTGTGGTCTCACCAAGGCCCTGTATAAGTGTAGCAAGACTTCCTTACTCCAGTACTCCAGGTGTGGTCTCACCAAGGCCCTGTATAATTGTAGCAAGACTTCCTTACTCCAGTACTCCAGGTGTGGTCTCACCAAGGCCTTGTACAATTGTAGCAAGACTTCCTTACTCCAGTACTCCAGGTGTGGTCTCACCCAGACCCTGTATAATTGTAGCAAGACTTCCTTACTCCTGTACTCCAGGTGTGGTCTCACCAAGGCCCTGTACAATTGTAGCAAGACTTCCTTACTCCAGTACTCCAGGTGTGGTCTCTCCAAGGCCCTGTATAATTGTAGCAAGACTTCCTTACTCCCGTACTCCAGGTGTGGTCTCACCAAGGCCCTGTATAATTGTAGCAAGACTTCCTTACTCCAGTTCTCCAGGTGTGGTCTCTCCAAGGCCCTGTATAATTGTCGCAAGTCTTCCTTACTCCAGTACTCCAGGTGTGGTCTCACCCAGACCCTGTATAATTGTAGCAAGACTTCCTTACTCCAGTACTCCAGGTGTGGTCTCACCAAGGCCCTGTATAATTGTCGCAAGTCTTCCTTACTCCAGTACTCCAGGTGTGGTCTCACCCAGACCCTGTATAATTGTAGCAAGACTTCCTTACTCCATACTCCAGGTGTGGTCTCACCAAGGCCCTGTATAATAGTCGCAAGTCTTCCTTACTCCAGTACTCCAGCTGTGGTCTCACCCAGACCCTGTATAATTGTAGCAAGACTTCCTTACTCCCGTACTCCAGGTGTGGTCTCACCAAGGCCCTGTATAATTGTAGCAAGACTTCCTTACTCCAGTACTCCAAGTGTGGTCTCACCAAAGCCCTGTACAATTGTAGCAAGACTTCCTTACTCCAGTACTCCAGGTGTGGTCTCACCAAGGCCCTGTATAATTGTAGCAAGACTTCCTTACTCCAGTACTCCAGGTGTGGTCTCACCAAGGCCCTGTATAATTGTAGCAAGACTTCCTTACTCCCGTACTCCAGGTGTGGTCTCCCAAAGCCCTGTATAATTGTAGCAAGACTTCCTTACTCCAGTACTCCAGGTGTGGTCTCACCAAGGCCCTGTACAATTGTAGCAAGACTTCCTTACTCCCGTACTCCAGGTGTGGTCTCACCAAGGCCCTGTATAATTGTAGCAAGACTTCCTTATTCTTGTACTCCAGGTGTGGTCTCACCAAAGCCCTGCATAGTTGTAGCAAGACTTCCTTACTCCAGTACTCCAGGTGTGGTCTCACCAAGGCTCTGTATAATTGTAGCCAGACTTCCTTACTCCAGTACTCCAGGTGTGGTCTCACCAAGGCCCTGTATAATTGTAGCAAGACTTCCTTACTCCAGTACTCCAGGTGTGGTCTCACCAAGGCCCTATACAATTGCAGCAAGACTTCCTTACTCCAGTACTCCAGGTGTGGTCTCACCAAGGCCCTGTACAATTGTAGCAAGACTTCGTTACTCCAGTACTCCAGGTGTGGTCTCACCAAGGCCCTGTATAATTGTAGCAAGACTTCCTTACTCCAGTACTCCAGGTGTGGTCTCACCAAGGCCCTGTATAATTGTAGCAAGACTTCCTTACTCCAGTACTCCAGGTGTGGTCTCACCAAGGCCCTGTATAATTGTGGCAAGATTTCCTTACTTCCGTACTCCAGGTGTGGTCTCACCAAGGCCCTGTATAATTGTAGCAAGACTTCCTTACTCCAGTACTCCAGGTGTGGTCTCACCAAAGCCCTGTACAATTGTAGCAAGACTTCCTTACTCCAGTACTCCAGGTGTGGTCTCACCAAGGCCCTGTATAATTGTAGCAAGACTTCCTTACTCCAGTACTCCAGGTGTGGTCTCACCAAGGCCCTGTATAATTGTAGCAAGACTTCCTTACTCCCGTACTCCAGGTGTGGTCTCCCAAAGCCCTGTATAATTGTAGCAAGACTTCCTTACTCCAGTACTCCAGGTGTGGTCTCACCAAGGCCCTGTATAATTGTAGCAAGACTTCCTTACTCCAGTACTCCAGGTGTGGTCTCACCAAGGCCCTGTATAATTGTAGCAACTCTTCCATACTCCCGTACTCCAGGTGTGGTCTCCCAAAGCCCTGTATAATTGTAGCAAGACTTCCTTACTCCAGTACTCCAGGTGTGGTCTCACCAAGACCCTGTATAATTGTAGCAAGACTTCCTTACTCCTGTACTCCAGGTGTGGTCTCACCAAGGCCCTGTATAATTGTAGCAAGACTTCCTTACTCCCGTACTCCAGGTGTGGTCTCACCAAGACCCTGTATAATTGTAGCAAGACTTCCTTACTCCAGCACTCCAGGTGTGGTCTCACCAAGGCCCTGTATAATTGTAGCAAGACTTCCTTACTCCAGTACTCCAGGTGTGGTCTCACCAAGGCCCTGTATAATTGTAGCAAGACTTCCTTACTCCAGTACTCCAGGTGTGGTCTCACCAAGGCCCTGTATAATTGTAGCAAGACTTCCTTACTCCAGTACTCCAGGTGTGGTCTCACCAAGGCCCTGTACAATTGTAGCAAGACTTCCTTACTCCAGTACTCCAGGTGTGGTCTCACCAAGGCCCTGTACAATTGCAGCAAGACTTCCTTACTCCAGTACTCCAGGTGTGGTCTCACCAAAGCCCTGTACAATTGTAGCAAGACTTCGTTACTCCAGTACTCCAGGTGTGGTCTCACCAAGGCCCTGTATAATTGTAGCAAGACTTCCTTACTCCAGTACTCCAGGTGTGGTCTCACCAAGGCCCTGTATAATTGTAGCAAGACTTCCTTACTCCAGTACTCCAGGTGTGGTCTCACCAAGGCCCTGTATAATTGTAGCAAGATTTCCTTACTTCCGTACTCCAGGTGTGGTCTCACCAAGGCCCTGTATAATTGTAGCAAGACTTCCTTACTCCAGTACTCCAGGTGTGGTCTCACCAAGGCCCTGTACAATTGTAGCAAGACTTCCTTACTCCAGTACTCCAGGTGTGGTCTCACCAAGGCCCTGTATAATTGTAGCAAGACTTCCTTACTCCAGTACTCCAGGTGTGGTCTCACCAAAGCCCTGTACAATTGTAGCAAGACTTCCTTACTCCAGTACTCCAGGTGTGGTCTCACCAAGGCCCTGTATAATTGTAGCAAGACTTCCTTACTCCAGGAGTCCAGGTGTGGTCTCACCAAGGCCCTGTATAATTGTAGCAAGACTTCCTTACTCCCGTACTCCAGGTGTGGTCTCCCAAAGCCCTGTATAATTGTAGCAAGACTTCCTTACTCCAGTACTCCAGGTGTGGTCTCACCAAGGCCCTGTATAATTGTAGCAAGACTTCCTTACTCCAGTACTCCAGGTGTGGTCTCACCAAGGCCCTGTATAATTGTAGCAAGTCTTGCTTACTCCCGTACTCCAGGTGTGTTCTCCCAAAGCCCTGTATAATTGTAGCAAGACTTCCTTACTCCAGTACTCCAGGTGTGGTCTCACCAAGACCCTGTATAATTGTAGCAAGACTTCCTTACTCCAGTACTCCAGGTGTGGTCTCACCAAGGCCCTGTATAATTGTAGCAAGACTTCCTTACTCCAGTACTCCAGGTGTGGTCTCACCAAGGCCTTGTACAATTGTAGCAAGACTTCCTTACTCCAGTACTCCAGGTGTGGTCTCACCCAGACCCTGTATAATTGTAGCAAGACTTCCTTACTCCTGTACTCCAGGTGTGGTCTCACCAAGGCCCTGTACAATTGTAGCAAGACTTCCTTACTCCAGTACTCCAGGTGTGGTCTCTCCAAGGCCCTGTATAATTGTAGCAAGACTTCCTTACTCCCGTACTCCAGGTGTGGTCTCACCAAGGCCCTGTATAATTGTAGCAAGACTTCCTTACTCCAGTACTCCAGGTGTGGTCTCTCCAAGGCCCTGTATAATTGTCGCAAGTCTTCCTTACTCCAGTACTCCAGGTGTGGTCTCACCAAGGCCCTGTATAATTGTAGCAAGACTTCCTTACTCCCGTACTCCAGGTGTGGTCTCACCAAGGCCCTGTATAATTGTAGCAAGACTTCCTTACTCCAGTACTCCAGGTGTGGTCTCACCCAGACCCTGTATAATTGTAGCAAGACTTCCTTACTCCCGTACTCCAGGTGTGGTCTCACCAAGGCCCTGTATAATTGTAGCAAGACTTCCTTACTCCAGTACTCCAGGTGTGGTCTCACCAAAGCCCTGTACAATTGTAGCAAGACTTCCTTACTCCAGTACTCCAGGTGTGGTCTCACCAAGGCCCTGTATAATTGTAGCAAGACTTCCTTACTCCAGTACTCCAGGTGTGGTCTCACCAAGGCCCTGTATAATTGTAGCAAGACTTCCTTACTCCCGTACTCCAGGTGTGGTCTCCCAAAGCCCTGTATAATTGTAGCAAGACTTCCTTACTCCAGTACTCCAGGTGTGGTCTCACCAAGGCCCTGTATAATTGTAGCAAGACTTCCTTATTCTTGTACTCCAGGTGTGGTCTCACCAAAGCCCTGTATAGTTGTAGCAAGACTTCCTTACTCCAGTACTCCAGGTGTGGTCTCACCAAGGCCCTGTATAATTGTAGCAAGACTTCCTTACTCCAGTACTCCAGGTGTGGTCTCACCAAGGCCCTGTATAATTGTAGCAAGACTTCCTTACTCCAGTACTCCAGATGTGGTCTCACCAAGGCCCTATACAATTGCAGCAAGACTTCCTTACTCCAGTACTCCAGGTGTGGTCTCACCAAAGCCCTGTACAATTGTAGCAAGACTTCGTTACTCCAGTACTCCAGGTGTGGTCTCACCAAGGCCCTGCATAATTGTAGCAAGACTTCCTTACTCCAGTACTCCAGGTGTGGTCTCACCAAGGCCCTGTATAATTGTAGCAAGACTTCCTTACTCCAGTACTCCAGGTGTGGTCTCACCAAGGCCCTGTATAATTGTAGCAAGATTTCCTTACTTCCGTACTCCAGGTGTGGTCTCACCAAGGCCCTGTATAATTGTAGCAAGACTTCCTTACTCCAGTACTCCAGGTGTGGTCTCACCAAAGCCCTGTACAATTGTAGCAAGACTTCCTTACTCCAGTACTCCAGGTGTGGTCTCACCAAGGCCCTCTATAATTGTAGCAAGACTTCCTTACTCCAGTACTCCAGGTGTGGTCTCACCAAGGCCCTGTATAATTGTAGCAAGACTTCCTTACTCCCGTACTCCAGGTGTGGTCTCCCAAAGCCCTGTATAATTGTAGCAAGACTTCCTTACTCCAGTACTCCAGGTGTGGTCTCACCAAGGCCCTGTATAATTGTAGCAAGACTTCCTTACTCCAGTACTCCAGGTGTGGTCTCACCAAGGCCCTGTATAATTGTAGCAAGTCTTCCTTACTCCCGTACTCCAGGTGTGGTCTCCCAAAGCCCTGTATAATTGTAGCAAGACTTCCTTACTCCAGTACTCCAGGTGTGGTCTCACCAAGACCCTGTATAATTGTAGCAAGACTTCCTTACTCCTGTACTCCAGGTGTGGTCTCACCAAGGCCCTGTATAATTGTAGCAAGACTTCCTTACTCCCGTACTCCAGGTGTGGTCTCACCAAGACCCTGTATAATTGTAGCAAGACTTCCTTACTCCAGTACTCCAGGTGTGGTCTCACCAAGGCCCTGTATAATTGTAGCAAGACTTCCTTACTCCAGTACTCCAGGTGTGATCTCACCAAGGCCCTGTATAATTGTAGCAAGACTTCCTTACTCCAGTACTCCAGGTGTGGTCTCACCAAGGCCCTGTACAATTGTAGCAAGACTTCCTTACTCCAGTACTCCAGGTGTGGTCTCACCAAGGTCCTGTACAATTGCAGCAAGACTTCCTTACTCCAGTACTCCAGGTGTGGTCTCACCAAAGCCCTGTACAATTGTAGCAAGACTTCGTTACTCCAGTACTCCAGGTGTGGTCTCACCAAGGCCCTGTATAATTGTAGCAAGACTTCCTTACTCCAGTACTCCAGGTGTGGTCTCACCAAGGCCCTGTATAATTGTAGCAAGACTTCCTTACTCCAGTACTCCAGGTGTGGTCTCACCAAGGCCCTGTATAATTGTAGCAAGATTTCCTTACTTCCGTACTCCAGGTGTGGTCTCACCAAGGCCCTGTATAATTGTAGCAAGACTTCCTTACTCCAGTACTCCAGGTGTGGTCTCACCAAGGCCCTGTACAATTGTAGCAAGACTTCCTTACTCCAGTACTCCAGGTGTGGTCTCACCAAGGCCCTGTATAATTGTAGCAAGACTTCCTTACTCCAGTACTCCAGGTGTGGTCTCACCAAAGCCCTGTACAATTGTAGCAAGACTTCCTTACTCCAGTACTCCAGGTGTGGTCTCACCAAGGCCCTGTATAATTGTAGCAAGACTTCCTTACTCCAGTACTCCAGGTGTGGTCTCACCAAGGCCCTGTATAATTGTAGCAAGACTTCCTTACTCCCGTACTCCAGGTGTGGTCTCCCAAAGCCCTGTATAATTGTAGCAAGACTTCCTTACTCCAGTACTCCAGGTGTGGTCTCACCAAGGCCCTGTATAATTGTAGCAAGACTTCCTTACTCCAGTACTCCAGGTGTGGTCTCACCAAGGCCCTGTATAATTGTAGCAAGTCTTCCTTACTCCCGTACTCCAGGTGTGGTCTCCCAAAGCCCTGTATAATTGTAGCAAGACTTCCTTACTCCAGTACTCCAGGTGTGGTCTCACCAAGACCCTGTATAATTGTAGCAAGACTTCCTTACTCCTGTACTCCAGGTGTGGTCTCACCAAGGCCCTGTATAATTGTAGCAAGACTTCCTTACTCCCGTACTCCAGGTGTGGTCTCACCAAGACCCTGTATAATTGTAGCAAGACTTCCTTACTCCCGTACTCCAGGTGTGGTCTCCCAAAGCCCTGTATAATTGTAGCAAGACTTCCTTACTCCAGTACTCCAGGTGTGGTCTCACCAAGGCCCTGTATAATTGTAGCAAGACTTCCTTACTCCAGTACTCCAGGTGTGGTCTCACCAAGGGCCTGTACAATTGTAGCAAGACTTCCTCACTCCAGTACTCCAGGTGTGGTCTCACCAAGGCCCTGTATAATTGTAGCAAGACTTCCTCACTCCAGTACTCCAGGTGTGGTCTCACCAAGGCCCTGTATAATTGTAGCAGGACTTCCTTACTCCAGTACTCCAGGTGTGGTCTCACCAAGGCCCTGTATAATTGTAGCAAGACTTCCTTACTCCAGTACTCCAGGTGTGGTCTCACCAAGGCCCTGTACAATTGTAGCAAGACTTCCTTACTCCCGTACTCCAGGTGTGGTTTCACCAAGGCCCTGTACAATTGTAGCAAGACTTCCTTACTCCCGTACTCCAGGTGTGGTCTCACCAAGGCCCTGTATAATTGTAGCAAGACTTCCTTACTCCAGTACTCCAGGTGTGGTCTCACCAAGGCCCTGTACAATTGTAGCAAGACTTCCTTACTCCCGTACTCCAGGTGTGGTCTCACCAAGGCCCTGTATAATTGTAGCAAGACTTCCTTACTCCAGTACTCCAGGTGTGGTCTCACCAAGGCCCTGTACAATTGTAGCAAGACTTCCTTACTCCCGTACTCCAGGTGTGGTCTCACCAAGGCCCTGTATAATTGTAGCAAGACTTCCTTACTCCAGTACTCCAGGTGTGGTCTCACCAAGGCCCTGTATAATTGTAGCAAGACTTCCTTACTCCCGTACTCCAGGTGTGGTCTCACCAAAGCCCTGTATAATTGTAGCAAGACTTCCTTACTCCAGTACTCCAGGTGTGGTCTCACCAAGGCCCTGTATAATTGTAGCAAGACTTCCTTACTCCAGTACTCCAGGTGTGGTCTCACCAAGGCACTGTATAATTGTAGCAAGACTTCCTTACTCCCGTACTCCAGGTGTGGTCTCACCAAAGCCCTGTATAATTGTAGCAAGACTTCCTTACTCCAGTACTCCAGGTGTGGTCTCACCAAGGCCCTGTATAATTGTAGCAAGACTTCCTTACTCCAGTACTCCAGGTGTGGTCTCACCAAGGCCCTGTATAAATGTAGCAAGACTTCCTTAATCCCGTACTCCAGGTGTGGTCTCACCAAGGCCCTGTATAATTGTAGCAAGACTTCCTTACTCCAGTACTGCAGGTGTGGTCTCACCAAGGCACTGTATAATTGTAGCAAGACTTCCTTACTCCAGTACTCCAGGTGTGGTCTCACCAAGGCACTGTATAATTGTAGCAAGACATCCTTACTCCAGTACACCAGGTGTGGTCTCACCAAGGCCCTGTATAATTGTAGCAAGACTTCCTTACTCCAGTACGCCAGGTGTGGTCTCAGCAAAGCCCTGTATGATTGTAGCAAGACTTCCTTACTCCAGTACTCCAGGTGTGGTCTCACCCAGACCCTGTATAATTGTAGCAAGAGTTCCTTACTTCAGTACTCCAGGTGTGGTCTCACCCAGACCCTGTACAATTGTAGCAAGACTTCCTTACTCCAGTACTCCAGGTGTGGTCTCACCAAGGCCCTGTATAATTGTAGCAAGACTTCCTTCCTCCAGTACTCCAGGTGTGGTCTCACCAAGGCCCTGTATAATTGTAGCAAGACTTCATTACTCCAGTACTCCAGATGTGGTCTCACCAAGGCCCTGTATAATTGTAGCAAGACTTCCTTACTCCAGTACTCCAGGTGTGGTCTCACCAAGGCCCTGTATAATTGTAGCAAGACTTCCTTACTCCAGTACTCCAGGTGTGGTCTCACCAAGGCCCTGTATAATTGTAGCAAGACTTCCTTACTCCAGTACTCCAGGTGTTGTCTCACCAAGGCCCTGTATAATTGTAGCAAGACTTCCTTACTCCAGTACTTCAGGTGTGGTCTCACCAAGGCCCTGTATAATTGTAGCAAGACTTCCTTACTCCAGTACTCCAGGTGTGGTCTCACCAAGGCCCTGTATAATTGTAGCAAGACTTCCTTACTCCAGTACTCCAGGTGTGGTCTCACCAAGGCCCTGTATAATTGAAGCAAGACTTCCTTACTCCAGTACTCCAGGTGTGGTCTCACCAAGGCCCTGTATAATTGTAGCAAGACTTCCTTACTCCAGTACTCCAGATGTGGTCTCACCAAGGCCCTGTATAATTGTAGCAAGACTTCCTTACTCCAGTACTCCAGGTGTGGTCTCACCAAGGCCCTGTATAATTGTAGCAAGACTTCCTTACTCCAGTACTCCAGGTGTGGTCTCACCAAGGCCCTGTATAATTGTAGCAAGACTTCCTTACTCCAGTACTCCAGGTGTGGTCTCACCAAGGCCCTGTATAATTGAGCAAGACTTCCTTACTCCAGTACTCCAGGTGTGGTCTCACCAAGGCCCTGTATAATTGTAGCAAGACTTCCTTACTCCAGTACTCCAGGTGTGGTCTCACCAAGGCCTTGTACAATTGTAGCAAGACTTCCTTACTCCAGTACTCCAGGTGTGGTCTCACCCAGACCCTGTATAATTGTAGCAAGACTTCCTTACTCCTGTACTCCAGGTGTGGTCTCACCAAGGCCCTGTACAATTGTAGCAAGACTTCCTTACTCCAGTACTCCAGGTGTGGTCTCTCCAAGGCCCTGTATAATTGTAGCAAGACTTCCTTACTCCCGTACTCCAGGTGTGGTCTCACCAAGGCCCTGTATAATTGTAGCAAGACTTCCTTACTCCAGTACTCCAGGTGTGGTCTCTCCAAGGCCCTGTATAATTGTCGCAAGTCTTCCTTACTCCAGTACTCCAGGTGTGGTCTCACCCAGACCCTGTATAATTGTAGCAAGACTTCCTTACTCCAGTACTCCAGGTGTGGTCTCACCAAGGCCCTGTATAATTGTAGCAAGACTTCCTTACTCCAGTACTCCAGGTGTGGTCTCACCAAAGCCCTGTATAATTGTCGCAAGTCTTCCTTACTCCAGTACTCCAGGTGTGGTCTCACCAAGGCCCTGTATAATTGTCGCAAGTCTTCCTTACTCCAGTACTCCAGGTGTGGTCTCACCCAGACCCTGTATAATTGTAGCAAGACTTCCTTACTCCAGTACTCCAGGTGTGGTCTCACCAAAGCCCTGTATAATTGTCGCAAGACTTCCTTACTCCAGTACTCCAGGTGTGGTCTCACCCAGACCCTGTATAATTGTAGCAAGACTTCCTTACTCCAGTACTCCAGGTGTGGTCTCACCCAGACCCTGTATAATTGTAGCAAGATTTCCTTACTCCAGTACTCCAGGTGTGGTCTCACCAAGGCCCTGTATAATTGTAGCAAGACTTCCTTACTCCAGTACTCCAGGTGTGGTCTCACCAAGGCCCTGTATAATTGTAGCAAGACTTCCTTACTCCAGTACTCCAGGTGTGGTCTCACCCAGACCCTGTATAATTGTAGCAAGACTTCCTTACTCCCGTACTCCAGGTGTGGTCTCACCAAGGCCCTGTATAATTGTAGCAAGTCTTCCTTACTCCAGTACTCCAGGTGTGGTCTCACCAAAGCCCTGTACAATTGTAGCAAGACTTCCTTACTCCAGTACTCCAGGTGTGGTCTCACCAAGGCCCTGTATAATTGTAGCAAGACTTCCTTACTCCAGTACTCCAGGTGTGGTCTCACCAAGGCCCTGTATAATTGTAGCAAGACTTCCTTACTCCCGTACTCCAGGTGTGGTCTCCCAAAGCCCTGTATAATTGTAGCAAGACTTCCTTACTCCAGTACTCCAGGTGTGGTCTCACCAAGGCCCTGTATAATTGTAGCAAGACTTCCTTATTCTTGTACTCCAGGTGTGGTCTCACCAAAGCCCTGCATAGTTGTAGCAAGACTTCCTTACTCCAGTACTCCAGGTGTGGTCTCACCAAGGCCCTGTATAATTGTAGCAAGACTTCCTTACTCCAGTACTCCAGGTGTGGTCTCACCAAGGCCCTGTATAATTGTAGAAAGACTTCCTTACTCCAGTACTCCAGGTGTGGTCTCACCAAGGCCCTATACAATTGCAGCAAGACTTCCTTACTCCAGTACTCCAGGTGTGGTCTCACCAAGGCCCTGTACAATTGTAGCAAGACTTCGTTACTCCAGTACTCCAGGTGTGGTCTCACCAAGGCCCTGTATAATTGTAGCAAGACTTCCTTACTCCAGTACTCCAGGTGTGGTCTCACCAAGGCCCTGTATAATTGTAGCAAGACTTCCTTACTCCAGTACTCCAGGTGTGGTCTCACCAAGGCCCTGTATAATTGTAGCAAGACTTCCTTACTCCAGTACTCCAGGTGTGGTCTCACCAAGGCCCTGTATAATTGCAGCAAGACTTCCTTACTCCAGTACTCCAGGTGTGGTCTCACCAAGGCCCTGTACAATTGTAGCAAGACTTCCTTACTCCAGTACTCCAGGTGTGGTCTCACCAAGGCCCTGTACAATTGCAGCAAGACTTCCTTACTCCAGTACTCCAGGTGTGGTCTCACCAAAGCCCTGTACAATTGTAGCAAGACTTCGTTACTCCAGTACTCCAGGTGTGGTCTCACCAAGGCCCTGTATAATTGTAGCAAGACTTCCTTACTCCAGTACTCCAGGTGTGGTCTCACCAATGCCCTGTATAATTGTAGCAAGACTTCCTTACTCCAGTACTCCAGGTGTGGTCTCACCAAGGCCCTGTATAATTGTAGCAAGATTTCCTTACTTCCGTACTCCAGGTGTGGTCTCACCAAGGCCCTGTATAATTGTAGCAAGACTTCCTTACTCCAGTACTCCAGGTGTGGTCTCACCAAGGCCCTGTACAATTGTAGCAAGACTTCCTTACTCCAGTACTCCAGGTGTGGTCTCACCAAGGCCCTGTATAATTGTAGCAAGACTTCCTTACTCCAGTACTCCAGGTGTGGTCTCACCAAAGCCCTGTACAATTGTAGCAAGACTTCCTTACTCCAGTACTCCAGGTGTGGTCTCACCAAGGCCCTGTATAATTGTAGCAAGACTTCCTTACTCCAGTACTCCAGGTGCGGTCTCACCAAGGCCCTGTATAATTGTAGCAAGACTTCCTTACTCCCGTACTCCAGGTGTGGTCTCCCAAAGCCCTGTATAATTGTAGCAAGACTTCCTTACTCCAGTACTCCAGGTGTGGTCTCACCAAGGCCCTGTATAATTGTAGCAAGACTTCCTTACTCCAGTACTCCAGGTGTGGTCTCACCAAGGCCCTGTATAATTGTAGCAAGTCTTCCTTACTCCCGTACTCCAGGTGTGGTCTCCCAAAGCCCTGTATAATTGTAGCAAGACTTCCTTACTCCAGTACTCCAGGTGTGGTCTCACCAAGACCCTGTATAATTGTAGCAAGACTTCCTTACTCCAGTACTCCAGGTGTGGTCTCACCAAGGCCCTGTATAATTGTAGCAAGACTTCCTTACTCCAGTACTCCAGGTGTGGTCTCACCAAGGCCTTGTACAATTGTAGCAAGACTTCCTTACTCCAGTACTCCAGGTGTGGTCTCACCCAGACCCTGTATAATTGTAGCAAGACTTCCTTACTCCTGTACTCCAGGTGTGGTCTCTCCAAGGCCCTGTATAATTGTAGCAAGACTTCCTTACTCCCGTACTCCAGGTGTGGTCTCACCAAGGCCCTGTATAATTGTAGCAAGACTTCCTTACTCCAGTACTCCAGGTGTGGTCTCTCCAAGGCCCTGTATAATTGTCGCAAGTCTTCCTTACTCCAGTACTCCAGGTGTGGTCTCACCCAGACCCTGTATAATTGTAGCAAGACTTCCTTACTCCCGTACTCCAGGTGTGGTCTCACCAAGGCCCTGTATAATTGTAGCAAGACTTCCTTACACCAGTACTCCAGGTGTGGTCTCACCAAAGCCCTGTACAATTGTAGCAAGACTTCCTTACTCCAGTACTCCAGGTGTGGTCTCACCAAGGCCCTGTATAATTGTAGCAAGACTTCCTTACTCCAGTACTCCAGGTGTGGTCTCACCAAGGCCCTGTATAATTGTAGCAAGACTTCCTTACTCCCGTACTCCAGGTGTGGTCTCCCAAAGCCCTGTATAATTGTAGCAAGACTTCCTTACTCCAGTACTCCAGGTGTGGTCTCACCAAGGCCCTGTATTATTGTAGCAAGACTTCCTTATTCTTGTACTCCAGGTGTGGTCTCACCAAAGCCCTGTATAGTTGTAGCAAGACTTCCTTACTCCAGTACTCCAGGTGTGGTCTCACCAAGGCCCTGTATAATTGTAGCAAGACTTCCTTACTCCAGTACTCCAGGTGTGGTCTCACCAAGGCCCTGTATAATTGTAGCAAGACTTCCTTATTCCAGTACTCCAGGTGTGGTCTCACCAAGGCCCTATACAATTGCAGCAAGACTTCCTTACTCCAGTACTCCAGGTGTGGTCTCACCAAAGCCCTGTACAATTGTAGCAAGACTTCGTTACTCCAGTACTCCAGGTGTGGTCTCACCAAGGCCCTGTATAATTGTAGCAAGACTTCCTTACTCCAGTACTCCAGGTGTGGTCTCACCAAGGCCCTGTATAATTGTAGCAAGATTTCCTTACTTCCGTACTCCAGGTGTGGTCTCACCAAGGCCCTGTATAATTGTAGCAAGACTTCCTTACTCCAGTACTCCAGGTGTGGTCTCACCAAAGCCCTGTACAATTGTAGCAAGACTTCCTTACTCCAGTACTCCAGGTGTGGTCTCACCAAGGCCCTGTATAATTGTAGCAAGACTTCCTTACTCCAGTACTCCAGGTGTGGTCTCACCAAGGCCCTGTATAATTGTAGCAAGACTTCCTTACTCCCGTACTCCAGGTGTGGTCTCCCAAAGCCCTGTATAATTGTAGCAAGACTTCCTTACTCCAGTACTCCAGGTGTGGTCTCACCAAGGCCCTGTATATTTGTAGCAAGACTTCCTTACTCCAGTACTCCAGGTGTGGTCTCACCAAGGCCCTGTATAATTGTAGCAAGTCTTCCTTACTCCCGTACTCCAGGTGTGGTCTCCCAAAGCCCTGTATAATTGTAGCAAGACTTCCTTACTCCAGTACTCCAGGTGTGGTCTCACCAAGACCCTGTATAATTGTAGCAAGACTTCCTTACTCCTGTACTCCAGGTGTGGTCTCACCAAGGCCCTGTATAATTGTAGCAAGACTTCCTTACTCCCGTACTCCAGGTGTGGTCTCACCAAGACCCTGTATAATTGTAGCAAGACTTCCTTACTCCAGTACTCCAGGTGTGGTCTCACCAAGGCCCTGTATAATTGTAGCAAGACTTCCTTACTCCAGTACTCCAGGTGTGGTCTCACCAAGGCCCTGTATAATTGTAGCAAGACTTCCTTACTCCAGTACTCCAGGTGTGGTCTCACCAAGGCCCTGTATAATTGTAGCAAGACTTCCTTACTCCAGTACTCCAGGTGTGGTCTCACCAAGGCCCTGTACAATTGTAGCAAGACTTCCTTACTCCAGTACTCCAGGTGTGGTCTCACCAAGGTCCTGTACAATTGCAGCAAGACTTCCTTACTCCAGTACTCCAGGTGTGGTCTCACCAAAGCCCTGTACAATTGTAGCAAGACTTCGTTACTCCAGTACTCCAGGTGTGGTCTCACCAAGGCCCTGTATAATTGTAGCAAGACTTCCTTACTCCAGTACTCCAGGTGTGGTCTCACCAAGGCCCTGTATAATTGTAGCAAGACTTCCTTACTCCAGTACTCCAGGTGTGGTCTCACCAAGGCCCTGTATAATTGTAGCAAGATTTCCTTACTTCCGTACTCCAGGTGTGGTCTCACCAAGGCCCTGTATAATTGTAGCAAGACTTCCTTACTCCAGTACTCCAGGTGTGGTCTCACCAAGGCCCTGTACAATTGTAGCAAGACTTCCTTACTCCAGTACTCCAGGTGTGGTCTCACCAAGGCCCTGTATAATTGTAGCAAGACTTCCTTACTCCAGTACTCCAGGTGTGGTCTCACCAAAGCCCTGTACAATTGTAGCAAGACTTCCTTACTCCAGTACTCCAGGTGTGGTCTCACCAAGGCCCTGTATAATTGTAGCAAGACTTCCTTACTCCAGTACTCCAGGTGTGGTCTCACCAAGGCCCTGTATAATTGTAGCAAGACTTCCTTACTCCCGTACTCCAGGTGTGGTCTCCCAAAGCCCTGTATAATTGTAGCAAGAATTCCTTACTCCAGTACTCCAGGTGTGGTCTCAACAAGGCCCTGTATAATTGTAGCAAGACTTCCTTACTCCAGTACTCCAGGTGTGGTCTCACCAAGGCCCTGTATAATTGTAGCAAGTCTTCCTTACTCCCGTACTCCAGGTGTGGTCTCCCAAAGCCCTGTATAATTGTAGCAAGACTTCCTTACTCCAGTACTCCAGGTGTGGTCTCACCAAGACCCTGTATAATTGTAGCAAGACTTCCTTACTCCTGTACTCCAGGTGTGGTCTCACCAAGGCCCTGTATAATTGTAGCAAGACTTCCTTACTCCCGTACTCCAGGTGTGGTCTCACCAAGACCCTGTATAATTGTAGCAAGACTTCCTTACTCCCGTACTCCAGGTGTGGTCTCCCAAAGCCCTGTATAAATGTAGCAAGACTTCCTTACTCCAGTACTCCAGGTGTGGTCTCACCAAGGCCCTGTATAATTGTAGCAAGACTTCCTTACTCCAGTACTCCAGGTGTGGTCTCACCAAGGGCCTGTACAATTGTAGCAAGACTTCCTCACTCCAGTACTCCAGGTGTGGTCTCACCAAGGCCCTGTATAATTGTAGCAAGACATCCTCACTCCAGTACTCCAGGTGTGGTCTCACCAAGGCCCTGTATAATTGTAGCAGGACTTCCTTACTCCAGTACTCCAGGTGTGGTCTCACCAAGGCCCTGTATAATTGTAGCAAGACTTCCTTACTCCAGCACTCCAGGTGTGGTCTCACCAAGGCCCTGTATAATTGTAGCAAGACTTCCTTACTCCAGTACTCCAGGTGTGGTCTCACCAAGGCCCTGTATAATTGTAGCAAGACTTCCTTACTCCAGTACTCCAGGTGTGGTCTCACCAAGGCCCTGTACAATTGTAGCAAGACTTCCTTACTCCCGTACTCCAGGTGTGGTTTCACCAAGGCCCTGTACAATTGTAGCAAGACTTCCTTACTCCCGTACTCCAGGTGTGGTCTCACCAAGGCCCTGTATAATTGTAGCAAGACTTCCTTACTCCAGTACTCCAGGTGTGGTCTCACCAAGGCCCTGTACAATTGTAGCAAGACTTCCTTACTCCCGTACTCCAGGTGTGGTCTCACCAAGGCCCTGTATAATTGTAGCAAGACTTCCTTACTCCCGTACTCCAGGTGTGGTCTCACCAAAGCCCTGTATAATTGTAGCAAGACTTCCTTACTCCAGTACTCCAGGTGTGGTCTCACCAAGGCCCTGTATAATTGTAGCAAGACTTCCTTACTCCAGTACTCCAGGTGTGGTCTCACCCAGACCCTGTATAATTGTAGCAAGACTTCCTTACTCCAGTACCCCAGGTGTGGTCTCACCAAGGCCCTGTATAATTGTAGCAAGACTTCCTTACTCCCGTACTCCAGGTGTGGTCTCACCAAGGCACTGTATAATTGTAGCAAGACTTCCTTACTCCCGTACTCCAGGTGTGGTCTCACCAAAGCCCTGTATAATTGTAGCAAGACTTCCTTACTCCAGTACTCCAGGTGTGGTCTCACCAAGGCCCTGTATAATTGTAGCAAGACTTCCTTACTCCCGTACTCCAGGTGTGGTCTCACCCAGACCCTGTACAATTGTAGCAAGACTTCCTTACTCCAGTACTCCAGGTGTGGTCTCACGAAGGCCCTGTATAATTGTAGCAAGACTTCCTTACTCCAGTACTCCAGGTGTGGTCTCACCAAGGCCCTGTACAATTGTAGCAAGACTTCCTTACTCCAGTACTCCAGGTGTGGTCTCACCAAGGCCCTGTACAATTGTAGCAAGACTTCCTTACTCCAGTACTCCAGGTGTGGTCTCACCAAGGCCCTGTATAATTGTAGCAAGACTTCCTTACTCCAGTACTCCAGGTGCGGTCTCACCCAGACCCTGTATAATTGTAGCAAGAGTTCCTTACTCCAGTGCTCCAGGTGTGGTCTCACCCAGACCCTGTACAATTGTAGCAAGACTTCCTTCCTCCATACTCCAGGTGTGGTCTCACCAAGGCCCTGTATAATTGTAGCAAGACTTCCTTACTCCAGTACTCCAGGTGTGGTCTCACCAAGGCCCTGTATAATTGTAGCAAGACTTCCTTACTCCCGTACTCCAGGTGTGGTCTCACCAAGGCCCTGTACAATTGTAGCAAGACTTCCTTACTCCAGTACTCCAGATGTGGTCTCACCAAGGCCCTATACAATTGTAGCAAGACTTCCTTACTCCAGTACTCCAGGTGTGGTCTCACCCAGACCCTGTACAATTGGAGCAAGACTTCCTTACTCCAGTACTCCAGGTGTGGTCTCACCAAGGCCCTGTACAATTGTAGCAAGACTTCCTTACTCCAGTACTCCAGGTGTGGTCTCACCAAGGCCCTGTACAATTGTAGCAAGACTTCCTTACTCCCGTACTCCAGGTGTGGTCTCACCAAGGCCCTGTATAATTGTAGCAAGACTTCCTTACTCCAGTACTCCAGGTGTGGTCTCACCAAGGCCTTGTATAATTGTAGCAAGACTTCCTTACTCCAGTCCTCCAGATGTGGTCTCACCAAGGCCCTGTATAATTGTAGCAAGACTTCCTTACTCCAGTACTCCAGGTGTGGTCTCACCAAAGCCTTGTATAATTGTAGCAAGACTTCCTTACTCCAGTACTCCAGATGTGGTCTCACCAAGGCCCTGTATAATTGTAGCAAGACTTCCTTATTCTTGTACTCCAGGTGTGGTCTCACCAAAGCCCTGTATAATTGTAGCAAGACTTCCTTACTCCAGTACTCCAGGTGTGGTCTCTCCAAGGCCCTGTATAATTGTAGCAAGTCTTCCTTACTCCAGTACTCGAGGTGTGGTCTCACCAAGGCCCTGTATAATTGTAGCAAGACTTCCTTACTCCAGTACTCCAGGTGTGGTCTCACCCAGACCCTGTATAATTGTAGCAAGACTTCCTTACTCCAGTCCTCCAGGTGTGGTCTCACCAAAGCCCTGTACAATTGTAGCAAGACTTCCTTACTCCAGTACTCCAGGTGTGGTCTCACCAAGGCCCTGTATAATTGTAGCAAGACTTCCTTACTCCAGTACTCCAGGTGTGGTCTCACCAAGGCCCTGTATAATTGTAGCAAGACTTCCTTACTCCCGTACTCCAGGTGTGGTCTCCCAAAGCCCTTTATAATTGTCGCAAGACTTCCTTACTCCAGTACTCCAGGTGTGGTCTCACCAAGGCCCTGTATAATTGTAGCAAGACTTCCTTATTCTTGTACTC
>NC_140998.1:218602764-218780264 GCF_052327205.1 Somniosus microcephalus | reverse complement strand
ACAGTGCGGCGCTCCCTCAGTACTGCCCCTCCGACAGTGCGGCGCTCCCTCAGTACCGCCCCTCCGACAGTGCTGCGCTCCCTCAGTACTGCCCCTCCGACAGTGCGGCGCTCCCTCGGTAACGCCCCTCCGACAGTGTGGCGCTCCCTCAGTACTGCCCCTCCGACAGTGCGGCGCTCCCTCAGTACCGCCCCTCCGACAGTGCGGCCCCAGCAATGTGTTTGTGGTGAATGACAGGATGAACCACATTGATTCTGTGCTGTCTCTGTCCTCTATCAGATACAGTAACTCCTGATCTCTGTTTCCAGGGAGAGCTCCTTATCTGTCGGAGTTGCTGATTCCAGCAATCGGTGGTGCGGCTGTGATGTTCGTCTTATCCTTGATGTTCTGTCTGATTCTCGTGCTATGTCGAAGGCAAGTAACCACTTTGATCAAGACGACAGTTCACTCGCATTCGTATAGCGCCTTCCACCACCTCTGTGCAGCCAATGAAGAAGTACTTTTCAGGTGTAGTCACTGTTCTAATGTAGAAAACGTGGCAGCCAATTTGTGCACAGCAAGCTCCCACAAGCAGCAATGTGATAATGGCCCAGATCATCTCTTTTTTGGTGATGCAGTGTTGAGGGATAAATATTGGCCCCAGGACAGCGGGGAGCACTCCCCCCTGCTCATCCTCCCTCATCCCTGGGACCATTCTGGTCAATCTCCTCTTTACCTTCTCTGCTCTAAGGAGAACAACCCCAGCTTCTCCAGTCTCTCCACATCACTGAAGTCCCTCATCCCTGGAACCATTCTAGGAGTGAGCAGTGAGGCGAGCAGCGAGGCTTAAAACCGGCAGCAAGGCCCGCCCAGAGCGACGGACCTGGGTGTGAGCAGTGAGGCGAGCAGCGAGGCTTAAAACCGGCAGCGAGGCCCGACCAGATCATCGGACCTGGGAGTGAGCAGTGAGGCGAGCATTGAGGCTTAAAACCGGCAGCGAGGCCCGACCAGATCATCGGACCTGGGAGTGAGCAATGAGGCCCGACCAATTCAGCAGCGGGGGAGAGAGGTAAAAAGTAATCAAAGTGTGACGTCACCAGGAAGCAGGTAAGTGATTGGTTGGTGAGTATTTCTCTTTTTTTAAACTTTAACTCTGTGGTTTATAGTTTCTAAGGCCTCTCTGGTGTAGCGGGGACTGTTGGTAAACCAGTTAACTATAGTGTAATTAGTGGGATTGATTGATTTAATTTAAATTCAATTAATTAAAGGGTAAGTCATGGCAGGACAGCCGGGCCACGTGATATGCTCCTCCTGCAATATGTGGGAACTCAGGGACACTTCCTCTGTCCCTGACAACTACTTGTGCAGGAAGTGCATCCAGCTGCAGCTACTGACAGACCGCATTGCGGCACTGGAGCTGCGATTGGATGCATACTGGAGCATTCACGATGCTCAGGACATCATGAATAGCACGTTTATGGAGTTGGACACACCGCAGGTAGAGGTTGGACAGGCAGAAAGGGAATGGGTGTCCAATAGGCAGAGTACTAGGCGCAGGCAGGTAGTGCAGGGGTCCCCTGTGGCCATCCCCCTCTCCAACAGATACACCACTTTGAGTACTGTTGGGGGGGGATGGCTTATCAGAGGAAGGCAGCAGCAGCCAACTTCCTGGCACCTGGGGTGGCTCTGCTGCACAGAATGGGAGGAAAAAGAGTGGTAGAGCTATAGTAACAGGGGATTCAATTGTAAGGGCAATAGATAGGTGTTTCTGCGGCCGCAAACGAGACTCCAGGATGGTGTGTTGCCTCCCTGGTGCAAGGGTCAAGGATGTCTCAGAGCGGCTGCAGAACATCTTGGAAGGGGAGGGTGAACAGCCGGTTGTCATGGTGCATATAGGCACCAACGATATAGGTAAAAAGCGGGATGATGTCCTAAAAGCAGAATATAGGGAGTTAGGAGATAAATTAAAAAACAGGACCTCAAAGGTAGTAATCTCAAGATTGCTACCAGTGCCACGTGCTAGTCAGAGTAGAAATAGAAGGATACTTCAGATGAATATGTGGCTAGAGGAATGGTGCCAGGAGGAGGGATTCAAGTTCCTGGGACATTGGAACCAGTTCTGGGGGAGGTGGGACCAGTACAAACCGGACGGTCTGCACCTGGGCAGGGCTGGAACCGATGTCCTAGGGGGAGTGTTTGCTAGTGCTGTGGGGGAGGGTTTAAATGAAAATGGCAGGGGGCTGGGAACCTGAGCAGGGAGACAGAGGAAAGGGAAACAAGGATAAAAGCAAAAGATAAGGAGAAAAACAAAAGTGGCAGTCAGAGAAATCAACGGTTTAAATCAAACGTGGCCACAGTAAATAATAATTCTAATAGGTCTAAGAGCGTTAAAAAAACAAGCCTGAAGGCTTTGTGTCTTAATGCGAGGAGCATTTGTAATAAGGTGGATGAATTGGCTGCGCAAATAGAGGTAAACGAATATGATTTGGTTGGGATTACGGAAACGTGGCTCAAGGATGGCCAAGGCTGGGAACTCAACATCCAGGGGTATTCGATATTCAGGAAAGATAGGCAAAAATGAAAGGGAGGTGGGGTAGCATTGCTGGTTAAAGAAGGGATTAACACAATTGTAATGAAGGATATTAGCTCTGATGATGTGGAATCTGTATGGGTAGAATTGAGAAATACTAAGGGGAAAAAACATTAGTGGGAGTGATATATAGACCTCCAAACAGTAAGGCGGAGGTTGGGGATGGCATTAAAAGGAAAATTAAAGAAGCGTGCAATAAGGGCACTGCAGTCATCATGGGTGACTTTAATCTACATATAGATTGGGCCAACCAAATTAGTAACAATACTGTGGAGGAGGAATTGCTGGAGTGTTTACAGGATGGTTTCCTGGACCAATATGTCGAGGAACCAACCCGAGATCAGGCCATCTTAGACTGGGTATTATGTAACGAGAAAGGATTAATTAGCAATCTTGTTGTACGAGGCCCCTTGGGTCGGAGCGATCATAATATGCTCGAATTCTTCATTAAGATGGAGAATGAAGTAGTTGACTCAGAGACTAGGGTCCTGAATTTAAATAAAGGAAATTTCGATGGTCTGAGGAGCGAGTTGGGTAGGATTGATTGGGGAATGGCACTCAAAGGGTTGACGGTGGATAGGCAATGGCAAACATTCAAAGACCGAATGGATGAGCTACAGAATTTGTTCAACCCAGTTTGGCATAAAAATAAAACAAAAAAGGTGACTGAACCATGGCTAACAAGGGAAATTAGGGATAGCATAAGATCCAAGGAGAGGACATATAAATTGGCCAGAAAAAGCAATAATCCTGAGGGTTGGGAGCAGTTTAGGATTCAACAAAGGAGGAAAAAGGGATTAATTAAGAAGGGGAAAATAGAATATGAGAGTAAGCTAGCACGGAACATAAAAACTGACTGTAAAAGCTTTTATAGATATGTGAAGAGAAAAAGATTGGTGAAGTCAAGCGTAGGTCCCTTGCAGTCAGAATCAGGGGGATTTATAATGGGGAACAAAGAAATGGAAGACCAACTAAATACATATTTTGGTTCTGTCTTCACAAAGGAAGACACAAATAACCTCCCAGAGATGCCGGGGAACATAGGGTTTTATGAAAGGGTGGAATTGAAAGAAATCAGTATTTGTAGGGAAATGGTGTTAGGAAAATTGATGGGACTGAAGGCCGGTAAATCCCCAGGGCCTGAGAATCTACATCCCAGGGTACTTAAGGAAGTTGCCCTCGAAATAGTAGATGCATTGCTGGCCATCTTCCAGAACTCGACAGACTCTGGAACAGGACCCATGGATTGGAGGGTAGCTATTCAAAAAAGGTGGTAGAGAAAAAGCGGGGTAAGCCTGACATCGGTAGTGGGGAAAATGCTAGAGTCCATTATAAAAGATGTAATAGCAGAGCACTTGGAAAGCAGTGACAGGATCGGACAAAGTCAACATGGATTTACAAAAGGTAAATCATGCTTGACTAATCTACTGGAATTTTTTGAGGATGTAACTGGTAAAATAGATAAGGGAGAACCAGCGGATGTGATATATTTGGACTTTCAGAAGGCTTTCGTTAAGGTCCCACATAAGAGATTAGCGTGCAAAATTGAGGCACATGGGATTGGGGGCAAGGTATTGACTTGGATAGAGAACTGGTTGGCAGATAGAAAGCAAAGAGTTGGATAAAACGGGTCATTTTCCGAGTGGCAGGCAGTGACTAGTGGGGTACCGCAAGGATCGGTCCTAGGACCCCAGCTGTTCACAATATATATTAATGATCTGGACGAGGGAATTGGAGGTAATATCTCCAAATTTGCAGACGACACAAAGCTGGGTGGGAGGGTATGCTGTGAGGAGGGTGTCATGAAACTCCAGTACGATTTGGACAGGTTGGGTGATTGGGCAGAAACATGGCAAATGCACTATAATGTGGATAAATGTGAGGTTATCCACTTTGGTGGCAGAAACAGGAAGGCAGATTATTATTTGAATGGCAATAGATTGGGAGAAGGGGAAGTGCAAAGAGACCTGGGTGTCCTTGTGCACCAGTCGCTGAAGGTAAGCATGCAGGTACAGCAGGCGGTTAAGAAGGCAAATGGTATGTTGGCCTTTGTAGCAAGAGGGTTTGAGTACAGGAACAAGGATGTCTTGCTACAGTTGTACAGGGCCTTGGTGAGACCGCACCTTGAGTATTGTGTGCAGTTTTGATCGCCTTACCTGAGGAAGGACGTTCTTGCCATGGAAGGAGTGCAGCGAAGATTCACCAGACTGATACCTGGGATGGCAGGAATGACGTATGAGGAGAGATTGGGTCGATTGGGCTTATACTCACTGGAGTTTAGAAGATTGAGAGGGGATCTCATCGAAACCTATAAAACTCTGTCAGGCCTGGACAGGCTAGATGCAGGAAGGATGTTCCCGATGGCTGGGTAGTCCAGAACCAGGGGTCACAGTCTAAAGATAAGGGGTAAGCCATTTAGGACAGAAATGAGGAGGAATTTCTTCACCCAGAGAGTGGTGAACCTGTGGAATTCTCTGCCACAGAGGGCAGTGGAGGCCAATTCATTAAATATATTCATGAAAGAGTTGGATATATTTCTTAAGGCTAAAGGGATCAAGGGATATGGGGAGAAGGCAGGGACAGGGTACTGAATTTGGATGATCAGCCATGATCTCATTGAATGGCGGAGCAGGCTCGAGGGGCCGAATGGCCGACTCCTGCTCCTATCTTCTATGTTTCTATGTTTCTATCAATCTCCCCTTAACCTTCTCTGCTCTAAGGAGAACAATCCCAGCTTCTCCAGTCTCTCCACATCACTGAAGTTCCTCATCCCTGGAACCATTCTGGTCAATCTCCTCCACAGCATCTCCCTGGCCACTTTCTCAGTACTGCCCCGCAATGCAGGGTTAACCTGCTCACACAGGGACTTGAGCACATAAAGCTAGGCGGACACTTCAATGCAGTACTGAGAGAGAGCTGCACTGTCGGAGGGGTCGTACTGAGGGAGCGCCGCAATGTCGGAGGGTCAGTACTGAGGGAGCGCTGCACTGTCGGAGCGGCAGTACTGAGGGAGCGCCGCACTGTCGGAGGGGCAGTACTGAGGGAGCGCCGCAATGTCGGAGGGGCAGTACTGAGGGAGCGCCGCGCTGTCGGAGGGGCAGTACTGAGGGAGCGCCGCACTGTCGGAGGAGCAGTACTGAGGGAGCGCTGCACTGTCAGAGGATCAGTGCTGAGGGAGCGCCGCACTGTCGGTGGGTCAGTACTGAGGGAGCGCCGCACTGTCGGAGCGGCAGTACTGAGGGAGCGCCGCACTGTCGGAGGGGCAGTACTGAGGGAGCGCCGCACTGTCAGAGGGGCAGTACTGAGGGAGCGCCGCACTGTCGGAGGGGCAGTACTGAGGGAGCGCCGCACTGTCGGAGCGGCAGTACTGAGGGAGCGCCGCACTGTCGGATGGGCGGTACTGAGGGAGCGCCGCACTGTCGGAGGGGCAGTACTGAGGGCACGCCGCACTGTCGGAGGGGCAGTACTGAGGGAGAGCCGTACTGTCGGAGGGGTGGTACTGAGGGAGCGCCGCACTGTCGGAGGAGCAGTACTGAGGGCACGCCGCACTGTCGGAGGGGCAGTACTGAGGGAGCGCCGCACTGTCGGAGGAGCAGTACTGAGGGAGCGCCGCACTGTCGGAGGGGCAGTACTGAGGGAGCGCCGCACTGTCGGAGGGGCAGTACTGAGGGAGCGCCGCACTGTCGGAGGGGCAGTAATGAGGGAGCGCTGCACTGTCGGAGGGGCAGTACTGACGAAGCGCCTCACTGTTATGGGGCAGTACCGAGGGAGTGCCGCACTGTCGGAGGTGCAGTCTTTCAGATGAGACATTAAACCGAGGCCCTGTCTGCTCTCTCAGGTGGATGTAAAAGATCCCACGGCCACTATTGGAAGAAGACCAGGGGGGAGTTCTCCCCGGTGTCCTGGGGCCAATATTTATCCCTCAACCAACATCACTAAAAAACAGATGATCTGGTCGTTATCCTAGTGCTGTTTGTGGGAGCTTGCTGTGCGCAAATTGGCTGCCGCGTTTCCTGCATTACAACAGCGACCACACTTCAAAAAAGTGCTTTATTGGGTGTGAAACGCTTTGGGAAGTCCTGAGGTGGTGAAAGATGCTGGAGAAATGGGAGTCTGTCTTTCTCTCTCTTGCTACCTACCCCATTTCGCTCCCTCTCGTTCATTCTCTGTTACGTTCCCACCCTCCCTTCCCTTGCCCCCTCTCTCACTCTTCCCCTTCAGGCATGAGGAGGGGACAGCGCTCACGATCTCACGCTGGCCTCCTGAACTCAGTTCCCCACAAGCAGCACGTCTGCGGAAAGGCGCGGGAAGCTGGGAGGGGAAGCGATAGCTGGGAGGGGAAGTGGGGAATGGATGATGGTGGTTTATGTGCACTGAGCATTGACAGACCGATTCTGAAATCACCGGAGTGAAATTTATAAATTTATTCTGGTCTTTGCCGGTTTTATGCCCCACACCAGCCTCCTCCCACCCCTCTTCATCTCACCCCATCAACACCAGCCTCCTCCCACCCCTCTTCATCTCACCCCATCAACACCAGCCTCCTCCCACCCCTCTTCATCTCACCCCATCAACACCAGCCTCCTCCCACCCCTTTTCATCTCACCCCATCAACACCAGCCTCCTCCCACCCATCTTCATCTCACCCCATCAACACCAGCCTCCTCCCACCCCTCTTCATCTCGCCCCATCAACACCAGCCTCCACCCTCCCCTCTTCATCTCACCCCATCAACAGCAGCCTCCTCCCACCCCTCTTCATCTCACCCCATCAACACCAGCCTCCTCCCACCCCTCTTCATCTCACCCCATCAACACCAGCCTCCTCCCACCCCTCTTCATCTCACCCCGTCAACACCAGCCTCCTCCCACCCCTCTTCATCGCATCCCATCAACACCAGCCTCCACCCACCCCTCTTCACCTCACCTCATCAACACCAGCCTCCTCCCACCCCTCTTCATCTCACCCCATCAACAGCAGCCTCCTCCCACCCCTCTTCATCTCACCCCATCAACACCAGCCTCCTCCCACCCCTCTTCATCTCACCCCATCAACACCAGCCTCCTCCCACCCCTCTTCATCTCACACCATCAACACCAGCCTCCTCCCACCCCTCGTCATCTCACCCCATCAACACCAGCCCCCTCCCACCCCTATTCATCTCACCCCATCAACTCCAGCCTCCTCCCACCCCTCTTCATCTCACCCCGTCAACACCAGCCTCCTCCCACCCCTCTTCATCTCACCCCATCAACACCAGCCTCCTCCCACCCCTCTTCATCTCACCCCATCAACACCAGCCGCCTACCACCCCTCTTCATCTCACCCCATCAACACCAGCCGCCTACCACCCCTCTTCATCTCACCCCATCAACACCAGCCTCCTCCCACCCCTCTTCATCTCACCCCATCAACACCAGCCGCCTACCACCCCTCTTCATCTCACCCCATCAACACCAGCCTCCTCCCACCCCTCTTCATCTCACCCCATCAACACCAGCCTCCTCCCACCCCTCTTCATCTCACCCCATCAACACCAGCCTCCTCCCACCCCTCTTCATCTCACCCCATCAACACCAGCCGCCTACCACCCCTCTTCATCTCACCCCATCAACACCAGCCGCCTACCACCCCTCTTCATCTCACCCCATCAACACCAGCCTCCTCCCACCCCTCTTCATCTCACCCCATCAACACCAGCCTCCTCCCACCCCACTTCATCTCACCCCATCAACACCAGCCTCCTCCCACCCCTCTTCATCTCACCCCATCAACATATCCTTCTATTCCTTTCTCCCTCGTGTGTTTATCCAGCTTCCCCTTAAATGTATCTCTGCTCTTCACCTCGACCACTCCCTGTGGTAGCGAGTTCCCCATTCTCACCACTCTCTAGGTAAAGGAGTTTCTCCTGAATTCCCTATTGGATTTATCAGTGACTATCTTATATCGATGGCCCCTAGTTCTGGTCTCCCCCACAAGTGGAAACATCTTCTCTACGTCTACCCTATCGAACCCCTTCATAATCTTAAAGACCTCGATCAGGTCACCCCTCAGCCTTCTCTTTTCTAGAGAAAAGAGCCCTATCTTTCCTCATAGTTATAATCTCTCAGTCCTGGTATCTTTCTTGTATATCTGTTTTGAACCTTCTCCAGCGCCTCTATATCCATTTTACAATATGGAGACCAGAACTGTGTACAGTGCTCCAAGTGTGGTATTGTGGCGTACCGATCACAGAAAGGACACAATCTGCTTTCCCGTCCGTAGACTATAAATCAGGCGTCATGCCTTTAAGAAGGATCACACCTTTAAGAAACTCGATCTGCAACATAGTTAAGCCCAGAGCGGGGGAGGAGCAGTCGAAGCTGTGCACTGATGAAAGGCAGTCGTACTTTGTGTAGTCTCTCACTCCATTTTGTGTTCAGCATGCAGCCTCAACAATTAAACCTTTTCTGTTGAACCTGTCCCGTGTTCAGTATTTTTTGCTAGGAGTACATAGACTCCTACATTGGTGACCCCGACACTCAGGACGACTCCTAAGTGTAACCATGGCTGACACAAACGCAGTTTCTGTGAAGCTGCTGGAGTTCTGGGAGAACCTAGCCAACGCCTGGTTCCTTTAAGCCGAATCGCAATTCCGACTCCGCGGCATCACCGCCGACGCAACGATGTACGACTACCTCCTCGCCTCCCTGGGCAGCTCCACAATCACAAAAGTCTGGACAACACTACAAAACCCTCCGGAGGAAGGCAAGTACGCACATCTCAAGGCTGCGCTCATTAAAAAATTCACAGCCTCCCAATTCTTGCGCAACTGCTACCTCCTCGACCTCCCGGGCCTCGGTGACTCCACACCGTCAGACTTGCTCTCACACATGCTTGCTCTGACCGACGAGAAACCGCCCGGTTCCCTCTTCCGCACGCTCTTTATCCGCCGACTACCTCCCAGCATCCGCCCGGCGATCGTGGCGTCCAGGCTCACGGACCTCGAGGCCCTGGCTGACGAAGCCGATAAGCTCCTGTCCGCCAGCTCCAACCACGCCGTCACCCCCGACCTGACCTCCGCAGCGTCGGTGCGCACTCCACCCTCTATCGCGCGGCCACACAGCTCGGCCACGAGGCCCCCACGTCCCCCAAGCCCTCCGACCCAGGGCTACTGCTACTTCCATACCCGGTTCGGCGCACGGGCACGCCGCTGCAGCCATCCCTGCACGTTTCCAACCGCCCCCACACCAGCCTACACGATGGCCGTGGGGCAAGCAGGCACGCTGCTGTACATTACGGACAGCGCTTCCGGACGCCGTTTCCTATGCGACACGGGCGCGCAGCGCAGCATCATTCCCGTGTCCGCCCTCGAGTTCCAGCGAGGCGGCCGTGGCCCTGCGCTTGCTGCCGCCAACGGCACCGACATCCGGACATACGGCACCCGCACCGTCACCATCGACTTCGCAGGCCGCCGCTACCACTGGGAGTTTATCACCGCCAAGGTGCTCTCCCCGCGCCTCGGTGTGGATTTCCTGTGCGCCCACGGCCTGTTGGTCGACATGTCACCTATCCCGGGCGCCATGGCCCCCCCCAACTCGCCGAAATGGCGTGGCGGTGCCGCGCCCGCTCAACGGACGACTACTCAGCACTCCTGGCTGAGTTCCCAGCCCTCACCAACCCGACCTTCTCCGCGAAAGTTGCTAAGCACGGGGTAGAACACTTCATCCCCACCACAGGCCCACCGGTGTATGCCCACGCCCGCAGGCTGGACCCGGCCAAGCTGGAGATCGCGCGGGCCGAGTTCGCCACAATGGAACAGCTCGGCATCACCCGCCGCTCCAACAGCCCCTGGGCCTCACCACTCCACATCGTCACCAAACCCGACGGGGGATGGCGCCCCTGCGGGGACTACCGGCGCCTAAACGACGCCACCACGTCGGATCGGTACCCCATACCGCACATTCAAGACTTCTCGGCTAGACTGGCCGGCCGCTCAGTCTTCTCCAAAGTCGACCTGGTGCCCGGTTACCATCAGGTGCCAGTCCACCCCACGGACGTTCCCAAGACGGCCATAATCACCCCTTTTGGGCTATTCGAGTTCCTCCGAATGCCCTTCGGCCTCAAAAACGCGGCCCAGGCCTTCCAGCGGCTCATGGACTCGGTCCTCCGGGACCTGAAGTTCCTCTTTGTCTACCTGGATGACATCCTGGTAGCTAGTTCCTCCAAGCAGGAACGCATCGAGCACCTCCGCACCCTGTTCCAGCGGCTCAGTGAGCACGGGCTCATCATCAGCCCAGCCAAGTGCCAATTCGGCCTCAGCAGAATCGAATTCCTCGGCCACCACATCATGCAGGACGGAGCCATTCCCCTGCCCGCCAAGGTGCAAGCCGTCCAGCAGTTCCCCCGGCCTACCACCATCAAAGGCCTCCAGGAGTTCTTGGGGATGATCAACTTTTACAACCGCTTCATTCCCGGAGCGGCCTCCCTCATGCGGCCCCTATACGAAGCCCTCCGGGGTAAGAAAGACAGAATGGCGATCGAGTGGTCGGCGGACATGTTGACCGCTTTCGACTCGACCAGAAAGGCGCTCGTCGATGCCACCATGCTCGCTCACCCACAGCCCAACGCCAGGGTGGCCCTCACCACGGACGCCTCTGACCACGCGGTCGGCGCCGTGTACAAACAGTGGGTCGACGGGGCCTGGAACCGCTGGCCTTTTTCAGCCGCCAACTGCGCCCCCCGGAGGCCAAAAACAGCGCCTTTGACCGCGAGCTCCTCGCACTGTACCTGGCAGTCCGCCATTTTAGATTTCTTCTGGAGGGCCGCCCCTTCACCGCGTTTGTCGACCACAAACCCCTGACATTCGCGATGGCGAAATCTACGGACCCGTGGTCAGCCAGGCAACAACGCCAGCTCGCCGCGGTGTCCGAATTCACCACGGACATCTGGCACGTCTCCGGTCGAGACAACGTGGTGGCCGCCTGCCTATCCCGCCCCGCCGTCCACGGCGCCCACCTGGCAGTGGACTATGCTCAACTGGCAGCGGAGCAACACACCGACCCCGATCCGCTCTCCGTGCCCACAACCCTCCTGGGGCTGTGACTGACCGACGTCGCCTGCGGCCCGTCCGCCGTCAGTCAAATGCGACACCTCCTTGGCGCAACCCCGCCCCGTAGTCCCGGTGTCCTGGTGAAAATGGATGTTCGACATTGTCCACGGCCTCTCACACTCCGGCACCCGCGCGTCCATTAGACTGGTGGCCAACCGATTTGTCTGGCGCGGCCTGCGCAAAGATGTGCGCATCTGGTCCAGATCCTGCATAGCTTGCCAGCGTGCCGAAATTCACCAGCACGTCAAAGCCCCACTCGAGGAGTTCACCGTGCCAGAAAGAAGGTTTGACCACGTCCACATCGACCTCGTCGGCCCCCTGCCGCCATCACAAGGTCACACGCACCTGCTGACAATCGTGGACCGTACCACCCGCTGGCCCGAGGCCATTCCACTGACGTCCACCAGCACCGCCAACATCGCGAGGGCGTTCATCGGTACCTGGGTCGCTCGGTTCGGCGTCCCCTCCGACATGACTTCAGATAGAGGCCCGCAGTTCACCTCTGATCTGTGGGCCGCCATCGCCCGAAACCTCGGGGTGGCCGTTCACCGCACCACGGCTTACCGCCCCCAAGCCAACGGACTGTGCGAGCGATTCCACAGGTCCATGAAGGCGTCCCTCCGTGCCAGCCTCGAGGATGAGGCTTGGATTGACCGCCTCCCGTGGGTGCTACTCGGCCTACGCTCCGCGGTCAAGGAAGACCTGCAAGCTTCGGCGGCGGAACTTGTGTACGGCCAGCCGCTGCGCGTACCTGGAGAGTTCCTGCCCACCGCCACGACCCCCTGGTCGGCTGACCAGCAACGCCACGCTTTCGCCAACCGAGCACAACAGTTCGCTCCGGTACCCACCGGCTGGCACGGCGAACCAGCAACCCGCGTACCACCTAGCCTGCACATGGCCAAATTTGATTTTGTGCGCCATGACGCCCACCGAGGACCTCTATGGCCCCCATACGACGGACCCTACAAGGTACTCCAGACGGGGAACAAGTTCTTCCTCCTCGAAGTGGGCGGCAGAACTGACAAGGTGTCGGTCGACCGGCTCAAGCTGGCGCACATAGAGCCCGATGAACCCGGTCAAGTGGGCCAACCCCCACCGCGGGGTAGGCCGCCTAAGAGCCCAACGCGTCCGACCACCCTGCTCCCGACACCAACCGCCAAGAGCCGTTCCGGCCGTGCCATCAAACCGCCATGCCAGTTCGTACACTCCCTACTAGCGGATTCTGGGGGGAGCTGTGTGGCGTACCAATCACAGAAAGGACACAATCCGCTTTCCGGTCCGTAGACTATAAATCAGGCGTCATGCCTTTAAGAAGGATCACACCTTTAAGAAACTCGATCTGCAACATAGTAAAGCCCAGAGCGGGGGAGGAGCAGTCAAAGCTGTGCACTGATGAAAGGCAGTCGTACTTTGTGTAGTCTCTGACTCCATTTTGTGTTCAGCATGCAGCCTCAACAATTAAACCTTTTCTGTTGAACCTCTCCGAGTTCAGTATTTTTTGCTAGGAGTACGTAGACTCCTACAGTATAACCAAGGTATATGGAGACCAGAACTCCGCACAGTGTTCCAAGGGTGGTCTAACCAAGGTATATGGAGTCCAGAACTGTGCACAGTACTCCAAGTGTGGTCTAACCAAGGTATACGGAGACCAGAGCTGTGCACAGTGCTCCCAGTGTGGTCTGACCAAGAAATATGGAGACCGGAACTGTGCACAGTGCTCCAAGTGTGGTCTAACCAAGGTAAATGGAGACCAGAACTGTGCACAGTGCTCCAAGTGTGGTCTAACCAAGGTAGATGGAGACCGGAACTGTGCACAGTGCTCCAAGTGTGGTCTAACCAAGGTATATGGAGACCAGAACTGTGCACAGTTCTCCAGGTGTGGTCTAACCAAGGTATATGGAGACCAGAACTGTGCACGGTGCTCCAAGTGTGGTCTAACCAAGGTATATGGAGACCAGAACTGTGCACAGTGCTCCAAGTGTGGTCTAACCAAGGTATACGGAGACCAGAACTGTGCACGGTTCTCCAAGTGTGGTCTAACCAAGGTATATGGAGACCAGAACTGTGCACGGTGCTCCAAGTGTGGTCTAACCAAGGTATATGGAGACCAGAACTGTGCACAGTGCACCAAGTGTGGTCTAACCAAGGTATATGGAGACTGGAACTGTGCACAGTGCTCCAAGTGTGGTCTAACCAGGGTATATGGAGACCAGAACTGTGCACAGTGCTCCAAGTGTGGTCTAACCAAGGTATATGGAGACTGGAACTGTGCACAGTGCTCCAAGTGTGGTCTAACCAAGGTATGCGGAGACCAGGACTGTGCACGGTTCTCCAAGTGTGGTCTAACCAAGGTATATGGAGACTGGAACTGTGCACAGTGCTCCAAGTGTGGTCTAACCAAGGTACGATACAAGTTTAACATAACTTCGCTGCTTTTCAATTCTATCTCTCTAGAAATTAACCCCAGTGCTTGTTTTGCTTTTTTATGGTTTTATTGAAGTGCGTCGCTACTTTTAGTGACTTGTGTATCGATTTATTTTTCTCTTGTTTATTTCAGGAAGGCGAAGCCATCAGCGATGAATTCGACAGAAATGCAGAAGCTGACTGGCCAGCTCACCCCACTGCCTACTGCGAGCTTGGTACACAGACCCCCCTTGATTTAGAGTCATCGAGTAATACAACACATAAAGAGGTCCTTCGGCCCATTGTGTCCACGCCGGACATCAAGCCCTGTCTATTCTAATCCCATTTTCCAGCACTTAGTCCGTAGCCTTGTATGCTATGGTGTTTCAAGTGCTCATCTAAATGCTTCTTGAATGTTGTGAGGGTTCCTGCCTCTACCACCCTTTCAGGCAGTGAGTTCCAGATTCCAACCACCCTCTGGGTGAAAAAGTTTTTCCTCAAATCCCCTCTAAACCTCCTGCCCCTTACCTTGAAACTATGCCCCCTGGTTATTGACCCCTTTACTAAGGGGAAAAGTTCCTTTCTATCTACCCTATCTAAGCCCCTCATAATTTCATACACCTGAATTAAATCTCCCCTCAGCCTTCTCTGTTCCCAAGAAAACATCCCCAGCCTGTCCAGTCTTTCCTCATCGCTAAGATTCTCCAGCCCAGGTAACATCCTGGTGAATCTCCTCTGCACCCTCTCCAATGCAATCACATCCTTCCTATAGTGTGGTGACCAGAACTGCACACAGTACTCCAGCCGTGGCCTAACTAGCATTTTGTACAGCTCCATCATAACCTCCCTGCTCTTATATTCTATGCCTCGGCTAATGAAGGCAAGTATCCTATATGCCTTCTTAACCACCTTATCTACCTGTCCTGCTGCCTTCAGGGATCTATGTACATGCACACCAAGGTCCCTCTGATCCTCTGTCCTTCCCTTGCCTTTTTAGTCCTCCCAAAATGCACCACCTCACACTTTTCAGGGTTAAATTCCATTTGCCACTGTTCTGCCCATCTAACCAACCCGTCTATATCATCCTGTAGCCTGAGGCTTCCCTCCTCGCTATTTACCACTCCACCAATTTTCGTGTCAACTGCGAACTTACTGATCATACCTCCTACATTCATATCTAAATCATGAATGTACACTACAAACAGCAAAGGGAACCAGCACCGATCCCTGCGGTACACCACTGGACACAGGCTTCCAGTCACAAAAAGAACCTTCGACCATCACCCTCTGCCTCCTGCCACTAAGCCAATTTTGAATCCAATGTACCAAGTTGCCCTGGATCCCATGGGCTCTTACCTTCTTGACCAGAGTCCCATGCGGGACTTTGTCAAAAGTCTTACTGAAGTCCATCAACTGCACCACCCTCATCCACACACCTAGAAACATAGAAACATAGAAGATAGGAGCAGGAGTAGGCCATTCGGCCCCTCGAGCCTGCTCCGCCATTCAATGAGATCATGGCTGATCATCCAAATTCAGTACCCTGTCCCTGCCTTCTCCCCATATCTCTTGATCCCTTTAGCCTTAAGAAATATATCCAACTCCTTCTTGAATATATTTAATGAATTGGCCTCTACTGCCTTCTGTGGTAGAGAATTCCACAGGTTCACCACTCTCTGGGTGAAGAAATTCCTCCTCATTTCAGTCCTAAATGGCTTACCCCTTATCCTTAGACTGTGACCCCTGGTTCTGGACTCCCTGGCCATTGGGAACATCCTTCCTGCATCTAGTCTGTCTCGTCCTGTTAGAATTTTATAAGTTTCAATGAGATCCCCTCTCCTTCTTCTAAACTCTAGCAAGTATAGCCTAATCGACCCAATCTCTCCTCATACGTCATTCCTGCCATCCCAGGTATCAGTCTGGTGAATCTTCGCTGCACTCCCTCCATGGCAAGAACATCCTTCCTCTGATAAGGTGACCAAAACTGCACACAATACTCAAGGTGTGGTCTCACCAAGGCCCTGTACAAATGCAGCAAGACATCCTTGTTCTTGTACTCGAACCCTCTCGCTGCGAAGGCCAACATACCATTTGCCTTCTTAACCGCCTGCTGCACCTGCATGCTTACCTTCAGCGACTGGTGCACAAGGACCCCCAGGTCTCGTTGCACTTCCCCTTCTCCCAATCTATTGCCGGTCAGATAATAATCTGCCTACCCGGTTTTGCCAGCAATGTGGATAACCTCGCATTTATCCACGTTATATTGCATCTGCCATGCTTCTGCCCAATCACCCAACCTGTCCAAATCACCCCCTCGAAAAATTCAATCAAATTGGTCAGACATGATCTCCCCCTGACAAATTACTTATCGATTAGAACACTCTCCCTTCCTCTCCGCATTCTCGGGTGGTGGCTCCCCCGAGGGCGAGGTCGCACACGAGTTCTGCTGCAGAGGGCTCAGATGGGGACTTGGATGATGGGGGGCGGCCTACAGCTGATGGGTACGCACAACAAAATGCTTGGTGCTTTGTCAGGCCTGCCAGAAAGCCTACGTGCAATGCCCACAGATCCCGGAAGGTAGCAGGCCAGGCAGATGATACTAAAATCGGCTGCGTGGTTGATACTGAAGAAGGAAGCTGTAGACTGCAGGAAGATATCAATAAATTGGTCAGGTGGGCAGAACAGTGGCAAATGGAATTCAATCCGGAGAAGTGTGAGTTAATGCATTTGGGGAGGGCTAACAAGGAAAGGGAATACACATTAAATGATAGGACACTGAGTAGTGTGGAGGAACAAAGGGACCTTGGAGTGCATGTCCACAGATCCCTGAAGGTAGCAGGCCAGGTAGATAAGGTGGTTAAGAAGACATACGGAATGCTTGCCTTTATTAGCCGTGGCATAGAATACAAGAGCAGGGGGGTTATGCTTCAACTGTATAAAACACTAGTTAGGCCTCAGCTAGAGTACTGCGTGCAGTTCTGGTCACCACATTACAGGAAAGATGTGATTGCACTAGAGAGGGTACAGAGGAGATTTACAAGGATGTTGCTGGGAGTAGAGAATCTTAGCTATGAGGAGAGACTGGATAGGCTGGGTCTGTTTTCCTTGGAACAGAGGAGGCTGAGGGGAGACCTTATTGAGGTGTAAAAAATTATGAGGGGCCTAGATAAAGTGGATAGAAAGGACCTATTTCCCTCAGCAGAGGGGTCAAAAACCAGGGGGCACAGATTTAAAGTAATTGGGGGAAGGTTTAGAGGGGATTTGGGGGGAAATTTATTCACCCAGAGGGTGGTGGGGGTCTGGAACTCACTGCCTGAAAGGGTGGTCGAGGCAGAAACCCTCATCACATTTAAAAAGTACTTGGATATGCGCTTGAAGTGCCGTAACCTACAGGGCTACGGACCGAGAGCTGGAAAGTGGGATTAAACTGGATAGCACTTTGTCGGCCAGCACGGACACGATGGGCCGAAATGGCCTCCTTCCGTGCTGTAACTTTCTGTGATTCTTGAACCGCTGCAGTCCGTGTGGTGAAGGTACTCCCACAGTGCTGTTGGGGAGGGAGTTCCAGGATTTTGACCCAGCGATGATGAAGGATCGGCCGATATATTTCCAAGTCAGGATGGTGTGTGTGACTTGGAGGGGAACTTGGAGGTGGTGGTGTTCCCATGCGCCTGCTGCCCTTGTCCTTCTAGGTGGAAGAGGTGGCGGGTTTGGGAGGTGCTGCCGAAGAAGCCTTGGTGAGTTGCTGCAGTGCATCTTGTAGATGGTGCACACTGCAGCCACGGTGCGCCGGTGGTGGAGGTAGTGAATGTTTAAGGTGGTGGATGGGGTGCCGATCAAGCGGGGCTGCTTTGTCCTGGATGGTGTCGAGCTTCTTGAGTGTTGTTGGAGCTGCACTCATCCAGGCAAGTGGAGAGTATTCCATCACACTCCTTACTTGTGCCTTGTAGATGGTGGAAAGGCTTTGGGGAGTCAGGTGGTGACAGGGTAGATTGAATTATAGAATGATAGAGCACAGAAGGAGGCCATTCGGCCCATTGTGCCTGTGCCGGCTCTTTGAAAGAGCTATCCAATTAATCCCATTCCCGCTGCTGTTTCCCCAGAGCCCTGCAAATTTGTCCCCTTCAAGCACATGCCCAATTGCAAAGTAACCACGATAGCAGGAAAATAATTCCTCAGATTCCCCAGAATGATACCCGGGGCAAAAAGGGTTAAATCATGAAGACGGGTTGGCCCAGACTGGGCTTGTATTCCCTGGAGTTTAGAAGATTAAGGGGCGATCTAATCGAGGTGTTCGAGATGATTAAAGGAGTCGATAGGGTAGAGAGAGAAACTATTTCCTCTGGTGGGGGGAGTCCGGAACCTTAAAATTAGAGCCAGGCCGTTCAGGGGTGATGTCAGGAAGCACTTCTTCACACAAAGGGGAGTGGAAATCTGGAACTTTCTCCCCCAAAAAGGCTGAATGGGCCTCCTCCTGTTCCTGTGTAACAGGCTCGAGGGGCTGAATGGGCCTCCTCCTGTTCCTGTGTAACAGGCTCGAGGGGCTGAATGGGCCTCCTCCTGTTCCTGTGTAACAGGCTCGAGGGGCTGAATGGGCCTCCTCCTGTTCCTGTGTAACAGGCTCGAGGGGCTGAATGGGCCTCCTCCTGTTCCTGTGTAACAGGCTCGAGGGGCTGAATGGGTCTCCTCCTGTTCCTTTGTAACAGGCTCGAGGGGCTGAATGGGTCTCCTCCTGTTCCTGTGTAACAGACTCGAGGGGCTGAATGGGCCTCCTCCTGTTCCTGTGTAACAGGCTTGAGGGGCGGAATGGGCCTCGTCCTGTTCCTGTGTAACAGGCTCGAGGGGCTGAATGGGCCTCCTCCTGTTCCTGTGTAACAGGTTCGAGGGGCTGAATGGGCCTCCTCCTGTTCCTGTGTAACAGGCTCGAGGGGCTGAATGGGCCTCGTCCTGTTCCTGTGTAACAGGCTCGAGGGGCTGAATGGGCCTCCTCCTGTTCCTGTGTAACAGGCTCGAGGGGGCTGAATGGGCCTCCTCCTGTTCCTGTGTAACAGGTTCGAGGGGCTGAATGGGTCTCCTCCTGTTCCTGTGTAACATGCTCGAGGGGGCTGAATGGGCCTCCTCCTGTGACCATCGATGAAAATGAACCGGTTGAATGATCGGCGCCTCTGTTTGTTTTCCTGCAGGAAGAGGAGGAGGAGGATGAGGAGGAGGAGGGAGAGGAGGCGGCCGGCAGCGGGACCGAAGAGGTCAGCGAGGCGGAGAGCCTAAAGTGGGCGGTCAACGGGGAGGCGGGACAGGCGGTCGAGCAGCAGGAGCCGGAACCGGAGTCGGAGCTGGAGCTTCACTACGCCTGCATCGACTTCTCCAAGGCCCGAACGTCCAACGAGATCGTGGGGGAACGTGACAGCACCCAGTATGCCGAGATCAAATCCCAGTGAGCCCCGGCGGGGGCAGCCACAGCGGTTCAGCACGGCCTGATCGGCGGTCTGCCACTCTACCGATTCCGGGAGCCGTTCGCTTTAGAGGCTACGGAGTTTCTCACCGCCAACTCAAAAATTCCCAATGCATCTCCTGGCTGGGCTCCCTCCGAAACTCCATGTCCTAACTCGCACCGAGTCCCTGTTCACCCATCAACCTATCTCTGTGACCTCCTCCAGCCCCCTACATCCCTCCCTATCTCTGTAACCTCCCCCAGCCCCCTACAACTCTCCCTATCTCTGTAACTTCCTCCAGCCCCTACAACCCTCCCTATCTCTGTGACCTCCCCCAGCCCCCTACAACCCTCCCTATCTCTGTGACCTCCCCCAGCCCCCTACAACCCTCCCTATCTCTGTAACCTCCTCCAGCCCCCTACAACCCTCCCTATCTCTGTAACCTCCTCCAGCCCCCTACAACTCTCCCTATCTCTGTGACCTCCCCCAGCCCCCTACAACCCTCCCTATCTCTGTGACCTCCTCCAGCCCCTACAACCCTCCCTATCTCTGTAACCTCCTCCAGGCCCTACAACCCTCCCTATCTCTGTGACCTCCCCCAGCCCCCTACAACTCTCCCTATCTCTGTAACTTCCTCCAGCCCCTACAACTCTCCCTATCTCTGTAACCTCCTCCAGCCCCCTACAACCCTCCCTATCTCTGTAACCTCCTCCAGCCCCCTACAACCCTCCCTATCTCTGTAACCTCCTCCAGCCCCCTACAACTCTCCCTATCTCTGTAACCTCCTCCAGCCCCCTACAACCCTCCCTATCTCTGTAACCTCCTCCAGCCCCCTACAACTCTCCCTATCTCTGTAACCTCCTCCAGCCCCCTACAACTCTCCCTATCTCTGTAACCTCCTCCAGCCCCTACCACCCTCCCTATCTCTGTAACCTTCTCCAGGCCCCTACAACCCTCCCTATCTCTGTAACCTCCTCCAGCCCCTACAACCGTCCCTATCTCTGTAACCTCCTCCAGCCCCCCCAACCCTCCCTATCTCTGTAACCTTCTCCAGGCCCCTACAACCCTCCCGATCTCTCAAACCTCCTCCAGCCCCTACAACCCTCCCTATCTCTGTAACCTCCTCCAGGCCCTACAACCCTCCCTATCTCTGTAACCTCCTCCAGCCCCCCCCAACCCTCCCTATCTCTGTAACCTCCTCCAGCCCCAACAACCCTCCCTATCTCTGTAACCTCCTCCAGCCCCCTACAACCATCCCTATCTCTGTAACCTCCTCCAGCCCCTACAACCCTCCCTATCTCTGTAACATCCTTCAGCCCCTACAACCCTCCCTATCTCTGTAACCTCTTCCAGCCCCCTACAAACCTCCCTATATCTGTAACTTCCTCCAGCCCCCTACAACCCTCTCTATCTCTGTAACCTCCTCCAGCCCCTACAACCCTCCCTATCTCTGTAACCTCCTCCAGCCTCTACAACCCTCCCAGATCTGTGTAACCTCCTCCAGCCCCTACAACCCTCCCTACCTCTGTAACCTCCTCCAGCCCCTACAACCCTCCCTATCTCTGTAACCTCCTCCAGCCCGCTACAACCCTCCCTATCTGTGTAACCTCCTCCAGCCCCTACAACACTCCCTATCTCTGTAACCTCCTCCAGCCCCCTACAACCCTCCCTATCTCTGTAACCTCCTCCAGCCCCTACAACCCTCCCTATCTCTGTAACCTCCTCCAGCCCCTACAACCCTCCCTATCTCTGTAACCTCCTCCAGGCCCGTACAACCCTCCCTATCTCTGTAACCTCCTCCAGCCCCTGCAACCCTTCCTATCTCTGTAACCTCCTTCAGCCCCTACAACCCTCCCTATCTCTGTAACCTCCTCCAGCCCCCTACAACCCTCCCTATCTCTGTAACCTCCTCCAGCCCCTACAACCCTCCCTATCTCTGTAACCTCCTCCAGCCCCTACAACCCTCCCTATCTCTGTAACCTCCTCCAGCCCGTACAACCCTCCCAGATCTGTGTAACCTCCTCCAGCCCCTACAACCCTCCCTATCTCTGTAACCTCCTCCAGGCCCGTACAACCCTCCCTATCTCTGTAACCTCCTCCAGCCCCTGCAACCCTTCCTATCTCTGTAACCTCCTTCAGCCCCTACAACCCTCCCTATCTCTGTAACCTCCTCCAGCCCCTACAACCCTCCCTATCTCTGTAACCTCCTCCAGCCCCTACAACCCTCCCTATCTCTGTAACCTTCTCCAGCCCCTACAGACCTCCCTATCTCTGTAACCTCCTCCAGCCCCTACAACCCTCCCAGATATCTGCGCTCCTCCAATTCCGGCCTCTCGCGCATCCCCCGATTTCCATCGCTCCACCATTGGCGGCCGTGCCTTCAGCCGCCTGGGCCCCGAGCTCTGGAATTCCCTCCCTAAACCTCTCCGCCTCTCTCTCTCCTCCTTTAAGACGCTTAACCTGCCCTGTCATTCACCCTGGGATTTGAGCGACACCGACAATGGAATTCTCAGTTGCCCTGAGAAGCTTAAGTGTCAATAACAACAACAACTTCCATTTATATAGCGCCTTTAACATAGTAAAACGTCCCAGGGCGCTTCAGAGGAGCGATTATCAGACAACATTTGACACCGAGTCACATGCTGAGATATTAGGACCGGCGACCAAATGCTTGGTCAAAGAGGTCGGTTTTAAGGAGGGTCTTAAAGGAGGAGAGAGAGGCGGAGAGGTTTAGGGAGGGAATTCCAGAGCTCGGGGCCCAGGCGGCTGAAGGCACGGCCGCCAATGATGGAGCGATGGAAATCGGGGGATGCGCGAGAGGCCATGTTGGCCCAGACCGGATAAGGACGGCAGGTTTCCTTCCCTGAAGGATGTTCATGGACCAGTTGGGTTTTTTCCAACAATCTGACAGCTTCGTGGTGGGATTTGCGGTCAGGGGTTCGATGTCTGGCCTCCCCTAGTCTGGAGGTTGGTGGGTGTGTGGCGGAGCTGATTGATCTGTGTCTGGCAGGAATGAGCGAGCGTGTGCCTCCATCGCCTCCCACTATTGAAGGTTCCTGAAAGCTCCGATTGCGAAATTTAAGTGTTTAGATTCACAAGCCTTGCAGTTCCTTAATACGGACCACAATACCACGCTTACAGATGTGCTACTTGCTTCTCGTTGCAGGCAAGCCCTTCGCTCTTGTTCCCACGGCACCTTCCCGCGCAAGCGCAGGAGATGACAACACAGACCTTTCACTTCCTCCCTTCCCACAGTCCAGGGCCCCAAACATAGAAACATAGAAACATAGAAGATAGGAGCAGGAGTCGGCCATTCGGCCCCTCGAGCCTGCTCCGCCATTCAATGAGATCATGGCTGATCATCCAAATTCAATACCCTGTCCCTGCTTTCTCCCCATTTCCCTTGATCCCTTTAGCCTTAAGAAATATATCTAACTCCTTCTTGAATATATTGAATGAATTGGCCTCAACTGCCTTCTGTGGTAGAGAATTCCACAGGTTCACCACTCTCTGGGTGAAGAAATTCCTCCTCATTTCTGTCCTAAATGGCTTACCCCTTATCCTTAGACTGTGACCCCTGGTTCTGGACTCCCCGGCCATCGGGAACATCCTTCCTGCATCTAGTCTGTCTAGTCCTGTTAGAATTTTATAAGTTTCAATGAGATCCCCTCTCATTCTTCTAAACTCCAACGAATATAAGCCCAATCGACCCAATCTCTCCTCATACGTCATTCCTGCCATCCCAGGTATCAGTCTGGTGAATCTTCGCTGCACTCCCTCCGTGGCAAGAACATCCTTCCTCAGATAAGGCGACCAAACACCCCTTCCAGGTGAAACAGCGATTTACTTGTACTTCTTGCAATCTAGTATACTGTACTCGCTGCTCACGATGCGGTCTCCTCTACATTGGGGAGACCAAACGCAGATTGGGCGACCGCTTTGCGGAACACCTCCGTTCAGTCTGTAAGCGCGACCCCCCGAGCTTCCGGTCGCCTGTCACTTTAATTCTCCGCTCCACTCCCGCTTGGACCTCACCGTCCGCGGCCTCTTACACTGTTCCAACGAAGCTCAGCGTAAGCTCGAGGAACAGCACCTCATCTTTCGATTAGGCACTCTACAGCCTTCTGGACTCAACATCAAGTTCAACAATTTCAGATCATAACCTCGGCCCCTATTTTTTCACATGGGGTTGTTCTGCCATCCCCATAACTACCTCCTCTAGACCCATCTTTTGTCTCTTTACTTGTCCCATTACCATCTCCTTTCCCCTCACATCATCATCCCTTCTGTCTCTTAATCTCTCCTGTCTTCCATCCTATCACAGACCTTCCCCTTTGTTCTTTCCTCCCCTCCCCCTATTCCTTGCCTCTACACTTGCTTAAACCCTGTTACATCTCTAACTTTTTCCAGTTCTGACGAAGGGCCATCGACCTGAAACGTTAACTCTGTTTCTCTCTCCACGGATGCTGCCTGACCTGCTGAGTGTCTCCAGCATTTTCTGTTTAAACTTCTCTCTTCTAATCAGCGGCCTTATGTTAAAGCATTGTCCTCTCACTCTCTCCCGGGCCCTGCTAGAATCATAGATTAATACGGCACAGGAGGAGGCCATTCGGCCCATCGTGCCTGTGCCAGCTCTTTGAACGAGCTCTCCAATTAGTCCCACTCCCCCCTGCTCTTTCCCCACAGCCCTGTGAATTTTTCCCCTTCAAGTATTTCTCCAATTCCCCTTTTGAAAGTCACTATTGAATCTGCTTCCACCGCCCTTTCAGGCAGCGCGTTCCAGATCACAACAACTCGCTGCGTAAAAACAATTCTCCTCATCTCCCTCTCTGGTTCTTTTACCGATTATCTTCAATCTGTGTCCTCTGGTTACCGACCCTCCTGTCACTGGAAACAGTTTCTCCTTATTTACTCCATCAAAACCCCTCATGATCCCGAACACCTCTATTAAATCTCCCCTTCACCTTCTCTGCTCTAAGGAGAACAACCCCAGCTTCTCCAGTCTCTCCACATCACTGAAGTCCCTCATCCCTGGTCCCATTCTGGTCAATCTCCTACTTAACTTTCTCTGCTCTAAGGAGAACAACCCCAGCTTCTCCAGTCTCTCCACATCACTGAGGTCCCTCATCCCTGGGACCATTCTGGTCAATCTCCCCTTAACCTTCTCTGCTCTAAGGAGAACAACCCCAGCTTCTCCAGTCACTCCACATCACTGAAGCCCCTCATCCCTGGGACCATTCTGGTCAATCTCCCCTTAACCTTCTCTGCTCTAAGGAGAACAACCCCAGCTTCTCCAGTCTCTCCACATCACTGAAGTCCCTCATCCCTGGGACCATTCTGGTCAATCTCCCCTTAACCTTCTCTGCTCTAAGGAGAACAACCCCAGCTTCTCCAGTCTCTCCACATCACTGAAGTCTCTCATCCCTGGGACCATTCTGGTCAATCTCCCCTTAACCTTCTCTGCTGTAAGGAGAACAACCCCAGCTTCTCCAGTCTCTCCACATCACTGAAGTCCCTCATTCCTGGGACCATTCTGGTCAATCTCCCCTTAACCTTCTCTGCTGTAAGGAGAACAACCCCAGCTTCTCCAGTCTCTCCACATCACTGAAGTCCCTCGTCCCTGGTACCATTCTGGTCAATCTCCCCTTAACCTTCTCTGCTCTAAGGAGAACAACCCCAGCTTCTCCAGTCTCTCCACATCACTGAAGTCCCTCATCCCTGGGACCATTTTGGTCAATCTCCTCCTTAACCTTCTCTGCTCTAAGGAGAACAATTCCAGCCACTCCAGTCTCTCCACATCACTGAAGTCTCTCATCCCTGGTACCATTCTGGTCAATCTCCCCTTAACCTTCTCTGCTCTAAGGAGAACAACCCCAGCTTCTCCAGTCTCTCCACATCACTGAAGTCCCTCATCCCTGGGACCATTCTGGTCAATCTCCTCCGCACTCTCTCCAAGATGTTGACATCCTTCCTAAAGTGTGTGGTGCCCAGAATTGAACACAATACTCCTGCCAAGGCTTAACCAGTGTTTTATAACGGATTGAGCAATAACTTCAAGGCTTTTGTACTCTATATCTCTAGTTATAAAGCCCAGGATTAATTTTTAACAGCCTTCTCGACCACCTTTCAAGGATTTGTGTATGGGTGACCCCCTCGGGGAGTGAGATGTAAGTTCTTAAAGTCAAAGAGAGCGTGTCAACCACCCAGTACTTCTGGATTTGCCTCCGTCTCTCACCTCTTGCCAGCTTCGGCTGATTGGCGCCGGTCTTTGGAGATCCCCAAACAGTGGCTGGATACAGTCCTGGAGGTCACATCGCATTACACGTCCGCGCTCCCTCCAACTGCCCCACCCCCACCCCCCCCCAGCCCCGTGAGTGACTCCTGCCATTGGCCAGCCCCACGTGTCCATCGCCCCGGAGGCCCCGCCTTCTCACCGGCCAATCGCAAAGCGAACGGACCCTCCGTTTTCCCGATTGGACGATTCGTAACCGTCGGTCAAAGAGCCCAACCCTCAAATAGTTTTGGCAACCATTTGAAGAGTGTTGAAAGACAATATTTCTAATGCCCCCCCTCACCCGCCCGGTCTCCTCTATGACTTTTTTTACCCCCCTGCTGTTGGTTCCCAGCAATGCCTCGAAGATTAATCTTCAATTCCTGGAGACACCAGGACATTCCTGGAGATATCAGGACAATCCTGGAGTTAGGGCATCCCTGGAGACACCAGGACATTCCTGGAGATACCAGAGCACTCCTGGAGATACCAGAGCACTCCTGGATACACCAGGACATTCCTGGAGACACCAGGGCATTCCTGGAGATACCAGAGCACTCCTGGAGATACCAGGGCATGCCTGGAGATACCAGAGCACTCCTGGATACACCAGGACATTCCTGGAGATACCAGAGCACTCCTGGAGATACCAGAGCACTCCTGGAGATACCAGAGCACTCCTGGAGATACCAGGGCATGCCTGGAGATACCAGAGCACTCCTGGATACACCAGGACATTCCTGGAGATACCAGGGCACTCCTGGAGATACCAGAGCACTCCTGGAGATACCAGGACATTTCTGGAGACACCAGGGCAGTCCTGGAGATACCAGATCACTCCTGGAGATACCAGGACATTCCTGGAGACACCAGGGCAGTCCTGGAGATACCAGATCACTCCTGGAGATACCAGGACATTCCTGGAGACACCAGGGCATTCCTGGAGATACCAGAGCCCTCCTGAATACACCAGGACATTCCTGGAGATACCAGAGCACTCCTTGAGACACCAGGACATTCCTGGAGATACCAGAGCCCTCCTGAATACACCAGGACATTCCTGGAGATACCAGAGCACTCCTTGAGACACCAGGACATTCCTGGAGATACCAGAGCACTCCTTGAGACACCAGGACATTCCTGGAGATACCAGAGCACTCCTGGAGATACCAGGACAATACTGGAGATACCAGAGCACTCCTGGAGATACCAGGGCATTCCTGGAGATACCGGGACATTCCTGGAGACACCAGGGCATTCCTGGAGATACCAGAGCACTCCTGGAGATACCAGGACATTCCTGGAGACACCAGGACGCTCCTGGAGAGAGTTGGCCCATCACCCGCCTCCTCCCCGATCTGTTAATCTCCCCAACTGAAAATAAGCCACTCGCGGCTTTCCAAAGCGGTGGTTCCCGCGGTTAAAGCTTGTGGTTTTAACGCTCTGTTACGCTCGCGATTATAAAGCACTTTCTACAGAATATATTTTTTAAGCTGTGACGTCCGGCCAAAGAAAAAAGTCTGAAAACTCTCAGTGAAGCCAACCAGCCACGTTCGGTCTTATTTTCAAAAATGATCATCTCTTCGTAAATAACAGAAAGAACTTATATTGAAAAAGCAGCTCGCTTCGACCGGTGGCAAGAATTTGTACAACAGTTTGTGAATTATTTTTAACGAGCTCTCTGTCAGTCGAGTGTAAGTTAATAGATTTCTATAAAGTTATTCCAAAAGTTTATGCTACAGTCTTTCAGAAGTTTCCCTTCTTTCTATATTCACTCTCGGGATGTGGGCATCATTGGCGAGGCCGGCATTTATTGCCCATCCCTAGTCGCCCCTTGAGAAGGTGGTGGTGAGCCGCCTTCTTGAACCGCTGCAGTCCGTGTGGTGAGAATAACAAGACAGAAAGAGAGACTCGCATTTCTCCAGCGCCTTTCACCACCTCGGGACATCCAAAGCTCCTCACAGCCAATGAAGGACTTTATTTGAAGTGTGGTCACTGTTGTAATGTAGGAAACGCGGCAGCCAATTTGCGCACAGCAAGCTCCCACAAACAGCAATCTGATAATGTCCCAGATCATCTGTTTTTTTAGTGATGTTGGTTGAGGGATAAATATTGGCCCCAGGACACTGGGGAGAACTCCTCCCTGCTCTTCTTCCAAATAGTGGCTGTGGGATCTTTTACGTCCACCTGAGAGGGCAGCGCTCCCTCAGTACTGAACCTCCGACAGTGCGGCGCTCCCTCAGTACTGCCCCTCCGACAGTGCGACGCTCCCTCAGTACTGCCCCTCCGACAGTGCGGCACTCCCTCAGTACTGCCCCTCCGACAGTGCAGCGCTCCCTCAGTACTGCCTCTCCGACAGTGCGGCGCTCCCTCAGTACTGACCCTCCGACAGTGCGGCGCTCCCTCAGTACTGCCCCTCCGACAGTGCGGCGCTCCCTCAGTTTCGCCCCTCCGACAGTGCGGTGCTCCCTCAGTACTGCCCGTCCGACAGTGCGGCGCTCCCTCAGTACTGCCCCTCCGACAGTGCGGTGCTCCCTCTGTACTGCCCCTCTGACAGTGCAGCACTCCCTCAGTACCGCCCCTCCGACAGTGCGGCGCTCCCTCAGTACTGCCCCTCTGACAGTGCAGCGCTCCCTCAGTACCGCCCCTCCGACAGTGCAGCGCTCCCTCAGTACTGCCCCTCTGACAGTGCGGCGCTCCCTCAGTACTGCCCCTCTGACAGTGCAGCGTTCCCTCAGTACCGCCCCTCCGACAGTGCAGCGCTCCCTCAGTACTGCCCCTCTGACAGTGCGGCGCTCCCTCAGTACTGGCACCGGGGAGTGTCGGCCTGGATTCTGTGCTCGAGTCTCTGGAGTGGAGCTCGAACCCATAACCCTCTGACTCCGAGGCGAGAGAGAGCGAGATTGCTGAACCCACTGAGCCATGGCTGACCGTTGTGTAACAGTGAGTAGCAGTGAGACAATAAGGAAGTGTCTGAGTTTTATTAGAGTTCCAAGTGCTCATTCAATCTCTGCAAGCAGAACAATCTCCCCTGTTCCTCATTGGCAGCCACGCCTTAATCACAAACCACAAAGAGTCTCCAATGTGATGGTGCTTAACTCTAATAGCGCTTCCTCGCTTTTATAGATTATGAATGATTCATTGCTAGCTCCAGACTTAACTATTCCTTTATTGCAAGGGGGTTGGGTTACAGGAGTAAGGAAGTCTTGCTACAATTGTACAGGGCCTTGGTGAGACCACACCTGGAGTACTGGAGTAAGGAAGTCTTGCTACAATTATACAGGGCCTTGGTGAGACCACACCTGGAGTACTGGAGTAAGGAAGTCTTGCTACAATTGTACAGGGCCTTGGTGAGACCACACCTGGAGTACGGGAGTAAGGAAGTCTTGCTACAATTATACAGGGCCTTGGTGAGACCACACCTGGAGTACTGGAGTAAGGAAGTCTTGCTACAATTGTACAGGGCCTTGGTGAGACCACACCTGGAGTACGGGAGTAAGGAAGTCTTGCTACAATTGTACAGGGCCTTGGTGAGACCACACCTGGAGTGCTGGAGTAAGGAAGTCTTGCTACAATTGTACAGGGCCTTGGTGAGACCACACCTGGAGTACGGGAGTAAGGAAGTCTTGCTACAATTGTACAGGGCCTTGGTGAGACCACACCTGGAGTACTGGAGTAAGGAAGTCTTGCTACAATTATACAGGGCCTTGGTGAGACCACACCTGGAGTACTGTGCACAGTTTTGGTCTCCTTATCTAAGGAAGGATATACTTGCCTTGGAGGCGGTGCAACGAAGGTTCACTAGATTGATTCCTGGGATGAGAGGGATGTCCTATGAGGAGAGATTGAGTAGAATGGGCCGATACTCTCTGGAGTTTAGAAGAATGAGAGGTGATCTCATTGAAACATACAAGATTCTGAGGGGTTTGACAGGGTAGATGCTGAGAGGTTGTTTCCCCCTGGCTGGAGAGTCTAGAACCAGGGGTCACAGTCTCAGGATAAGGGGTCGGCCATTGAGGACTGAGATGAGGAGGAATTTCTTCACTCAGAGGGCGGTGAATCTTTGGATGCAGAGTCGTTCCAACTGACAACAGCTTAAGCGGTCTGTTCTTCTACACAAGGTTGGTTACCGCTCAGGAAATGGGATTGTTTGGAGCCATCAGTTGACCTCCCCCTGAACTCCAGCTAATTCGGGGAATTTCGTCCATCTGTGACCAGACTACAACCACAAGCCTTTTCTTGATAGAGAACTGGTTGGCAGACAGAAAGCAAAGAGTTGGAATAAACGGGTCTTTTTCCGAGTGGCAGGCAGTGACTAGTGGGGTACCGCAGGGATCGGTCCTAGGACCCCAGCTATTCACAATATATATTAATGATCTGGACGAGGGAACTAGATGTAATATCTCCAAGTTTGCAGACGACACAAAGCTGGGTGGGCGTGTGTGCTGTGAGGAGGATGCTGAGAAACTCCAGTGTGATTTGGACAGGTTGGGTGATTGGGCAGAAGCATGGCAGATGCAGTATAATGTGAATAAATGCGTGTCAAAAACAGGAAGGCAGATTATTATCTGAATGGCAATAGACTGGGAGAAGGGGAAGTGCAACGAGACCTGGGTGTCCTTGTGCACCAGTCGCTGAAGGTAAGCATGCAGGTGCAGCAGGCGGTTAAGAAGGCAAATGGTATGTTGGCCTTCGTAACGAGAGGGTTTGAGTACAGGATCAAGGATGTCTTGCTGCAGTTGTACAGGGCCTTGGTGAGACCACACCTTGAGTATTGTGTGCAGTTTTGGTCGCCTTATCTGAGGAAGGATGTTCTTGCCATGGAGGGAGTGCAGCGAAGATTCACCAGACTGATACCTGGGATGGCAGGAATGACGTATAAGGAGAGATTGGATCGATTGGGCTTATACTCGCTGGAGTTTAGAAGAATGAGAGGGGATCTCATTGAAACTTATAAAATTCTAACAGGACTAGACAGACTGGATGCAGGAAGGATGTTCCCGATGGCTGGGGAGTCCAGAACCAGGGGTCACAGTCTAAGGATAAGGGGTAAGCCATTTAGGACAGAAATGAGGAGGAATTTCTTCACCCAGAGAGTGGTGAACCTGTGGAATTCTCTACCACAGAAGGCAGTAGAGGCCAATTCATTAAATATATTCAAGAAGGAGTGAGATATATTTCTTAAGGCTAAAGGGATCAAGGGATATGGGGAGAAGGCAGGGACAGGGTACTGAATTTGGATGATCAGCCATGATCTCATTGAATGGCGGAGCAGGCTCGAGGGGCCGAATGGCCTACTCCTGCTCCTATCTTCTATGTTTCTATGTTAATCTCTCCTGCTCTCTGTCCTATCACTGACCTTGCCTTTTGTTCTTTCATCCCCTCCCCCTTTTCCCAGCCCCTAAACCTGTTCCATTTCCTGCTTTTTTTCCAGTTCTGACGAAGGGTCTTCGATCTGAAACGTTAACTCTGTTTCTCTCTCCACGGATGCTGCCCTGACCCATTGAGTTTTTCCAGCGTTTTCTGTTGTTATTCCTGTATACCTCTAGTTAGAGATGGCGAGGTGCTCAGTCTTGCTACTCCCGGCCTTTGTACACGTCAAGGAACAGCTTGTGTAGCAAGTTCCTCCTTGATCCTATGACTCATGTCAACATTTGTTAAGTTGGGGTTTTGCAGGAGCTCACGAGGCCTGTTAGCTGTCTTCACTTCTGCTTCGCCTGCCCTTTGACTTGAGTCACTGAGCGACCCGTCTGAATCGAGGCAGGCAGCTGGCGGTTGAATCTTAAGAAGCTTTGAGACCCAGATCAGTGAGACCGCAACTGTGGCCAAACTGAAAGACAGGCTTTGTCCGGGGGGTGGGGGGTGGGGGGGAGCAAAAGGTTTCAGTATTAAGACAGACTCCCATTTCTCCAGCCCCTTTCACCACCTCAGGACGTCCCAAAGCGCTTCACAGCCAATGAAGTGTGATCATTTATAATCGCTCCACCATTGGCGGCCGTGACTTCTGCTGCCTGGGCCCTAAGCTCTGGAATTATATTAATATATATTAATGATCTAGACGAGGGAACTAGATGTAATATCTCCAAATTTGCAGACGACACAAAGCTTGGTGGGCGTGTGTGCTGTGAGGAGGATGCAGAGAAACTCCAGTATGATTTGGACAGGTTGGGTGATTGGGCAGATGCATGGTAGATGCAGTATAATGTGGGTAAATGCGAGGTTATCCACTTTGGTGGCAAAAACAGGAAGGCAGATTATTATCTGAATGGCAATAGATTGGGAGAAGGGGAAGTGCAAAGAGACCTGGGTGTCCTTGTGCACCAATCGCTGAAGGTAAGCATGCAGGTGCAGCAGGCGGTTAAGAAGGCAAATGGTATGTTGGCCTTCGTAGCGAGAGGGTTCGAGTACAGGAACAAGGATGTCTTGCTGCAGTTGTACAGGGCCTTGGTGAGACCACACCTTGAGTATTGTGTGCAGTTTTGGTCACCTTACCTGAGGAAGGATGTTCTCGCCATGGAGGGAGTGCAGCGAAGATTCACCAGACTGATACCTGGGATGGCAGGAATGACGTATGAGGAGAGATTGGGTCAATTGGGCTTATACTCGTTGGAGTTTAGAAGAATGAGAGGGGATCTCATTGAAACTTATAAAATTCTAACAGGACTGGACAGACTAGATGCAGGAAGGATGTTCCCGATGGTCGGGGAGTCCAGAACCAGGGGTCACAGTCTAAGGATAAGGGGTAAGCCATTTAGGACAGAGATGAGGAGGAATTTCTTCACCCAGAGTGCGGTGAACCTGTGGAATTCTCTACCACAGAAGGCAGTTGAGGCCAATTCATGAAATATATTCAAGAAGGAGTTGGATATATTTCTTAAGGCTAAAGGGATCAAGGGATATGGGGAGAAGGCAGGGACAGGGTACTGAATTTGGATGATCAGCCATGATCTCATTAAATGGCGGAGCAGGCTCGAGGGGTCGAATGGCCTCCTCCTGTTCCTATCTTCTATTTCCCTCCCTAAACCTCTCCATCTTTTTTTTTTAATTCATTTTTATGGGATGTGGGTGTTGCTGGCAAGGCCCAGCATTTATTGCCCATCCCTAATTGCCCTCGAGAAGGTGGTGGTGGGCCACCTTCTTGAACTGCTGCAGTCCGTGTGGTGAAGGTATTCATGGCCCAGAAATTCGGGTCGGGGGCTTCCCGCGGGTGCAAGCCCCCGACCTGCACTTACCTAACGCGCCGGCCGTTGACGACTGGGCCTGCGTGGATTTCCTGTCAGTGGCCCGGTTCAGCTCCCGGCGCGCTGTGCTTGCGTGATCCAGCGGCGTAGTTAGTGCGATGAGCCGGCTGGGATCACGTGAGCACTGGGCAACCAATCGGAGGTTGCAAAAGTTCATTCATGAGTTTGATAGTAAGAACTATCAAACTCATGAAAACTCCAGGCGCCCAAAACAGTACTTAAACTTCAAATAAAAGTTTTTAAAAATCCCACTAATTAAATGAACTATTAATAACAGTAAGAAACTAATGTAAACAATCAAATTTTTGAAAAAAATAATTTAAAAGAAAATCGGGTCTAAAAATACACTTACCTTACTGTAAAGCCTTTAAAAATAATAAACCTGTGGAAAAAATGTTCTAACTTTAATTAATAGACCACTTACCTTTTAAAATTAAGTACTTACGTCTGGGTTTTAAATGTGCAAAAACGCACGGGCAAACCTGTCAAAAAACCGGAAGTTCAACGCGCACGCGCTGCCTCATACGTCGCACGCGTTTCACCTCTTAACCCCTTCGTTCAGGGGACCGGAAGTGCCGTTTTCCTGCGCATGCGCTGTGCATGCAAGAAACCGGCACTTCCATCGGGGCCACGTGTGGGTACTCCGTCCGTACTCACGCGTTGGGACCTGAATTTCTGGGCCATTGTGTTTCAGAGTGGTTTGTTACAACTGAGTGTCTCGCTGGGCCATTTCAGGGAGTCAACCACATTGTTGTGGGTCTGTGAGTCACATATCGGCCAGACCGGGTAAGGGCAGCAGATTTCCTTCCTCGACAGGACATTAATGAGCCAGATGGTTTTTTTTTGACAATTCGATAGTTTCATGGTCACCATTACTGATTTATTTAATTAATTGAATTTAAATTCCTCGGCTGCCGTGGTGGGAGTTGAATTCTTGCTTCATGGATCATTAGTCGAGGCTCCTGGATTATTAGCCCAGTGACATTCCCACTACGCTACCACTCCCTCTCTCGCTCCTCCTTTAAGATGCTCCTTAAAACCTACCTCTTCGACCAAGCTTTTGGTCACCTGCCCTAATTTCTCCTCATGTGTTAATATCTTTGTCTTAAAATGCTCCTGTGAAGCACCTTGGCAGCCCTTACTACGTTAAAGGTGCTATATAAATGCAAGTTGTTGTTGCTGCTCCTGTAGTTGCTGTTGTAATGTGGGAAACATGGCAGCCAATTTGCGCACAGCAAGCTCCCACAAACAGCAATGTGATAATGACCCAGATCATCTGTTTTTTTTAGCAATGTTGATTGAGGGATAAAATTTGGCCCCAGGACACCGGGGAGAACTCCCCCCTGCTCTTCTTCCAATAGTGGCCGTGGGATCTTTTACATCCACCCAAGAGGGCAGACGGGGCCTCGGTTTAACGCCTCATCTGAAAGACGGCCCCTCCGACAGTGCGGGGCTCCCTCAGTACTGCCCCTCTGACAGTGCAGAGCTCCCTCAGTACTGCCCCTCCGACAGTGCGGCCCTCCCTCAGTACTGCCCCTCTGACAGTGCAGAGCTCCCTCAGTACTGCCCCTCCGACAGTGTGGCGCTCCCTCAGTACTGCCTCGCCAACAGTGCGGTGCTCCCTCCGTACTGCCCCTCCGACAGTGCGGCGCTCCCTCAGTACTGCCCCTCCGACAGTGCGGCACTCCCTCAGTACTGCCCCTCCGACAGTGCGGCGCTTCCTCAGTACTGCCCCTCCGACAGTGCGGTGCTCCCTCAGTACTGGCACCGGGAGTATCGTCTTTCAGATGAGACATTAACCCGAGGCCCCATCTGTTCTCTCAGTTGGATGTAAAAGATCCCACGGCCACTATTTGGAAGAAGAGCAGTAGGGAGTTCTCCCCGGTGTCCTGGGGCCAATATTTATCCCTCAATCAACATTGCTAAAAAAACTGATGATCTGGGTCATTAGCACATTGCTGTTTGTGGGAGCTTGCTGTGCGCAAATTGGCTGCCGCGTTTCCTACATTACAACAGTGACCACACTTCAAAAAAAGTACTTCATTGGCTGTGAAGCGCTCTGGGACGTCCTGAGGTGGTGAAAGACGCTGGGGCGATGCGCGTTCTTTTTTATTAAATCCTCTGGTTAAACCTTCGAAGGCTGGGACTCAAGTGACGTAACCGAGAATTGAGCCGTCGAAATTACGGAAAGAGGCGATTCATTTGGTACAAAAGGTTTATTACATTCACAGTCTGTTACATTTGCTTTCCGTAGATCCACACAAGCAAGGAGCTACGCGTTTCAGTCGCCGTGTGGAGTTTTGTGCGGGACTGGTCCCATGGACATGGGTGGGGTCAAGGTTGGACCTATTCCGGGAGGGCTGCTGTATCTCCAATCGCTCGGCGCCCCCCGCCCTACCACTCTTCCGCTACTGCTCGCCCGACACGCCCATCCCTGCGGCCAATCGGAAAGCGAGCAGTGTCTCCGTTACCCGATTGGCTGATGCTCGACTTGCCGGAGTGATTCTTACTCCGGCATCTTTGGTTACAAATAATCAACAGTGTTCAAAGGAAATGAAAGAGACACACAATTTAAAAAAAAGTTAGTTATTCGTCTACGGGATGTGGCAAGGCCGGCATTTATTGCCCATCCCTAGTTGCCCTTGAGAAGGTGGTGGTGAGCCGCCTTCTTGAACCGCTGCAGTCCGTGTGGTGAAGGTACTCCCACAGCGCTGTTAGGGAGGGAGTTCCAGGATGTTGACCCAGCGACGATGAAGGAACGGCCGATATATTTCCAAGTCAGGATGGTGTGTGACTTGGAGGGGAACTTGGAGGTGATGGTGTGAATAGATACCCTTTACTCCCACTCTCTGCTGTCTGTCTTGAAGCCAGCCAGCAATCCATTCTGCTACTTGTCCCCTGACTCCGTATTCTCTGACCTTATTCATCAGTCTATTATGGGGTACCTTATTGAAGGCCTTTTGAAAATCCAGATAAATTACAGCTACTGTATTACCCTTGTCTACTCTCTCTGTTACCTCTTCAAAAAATTCAATGAGGTTGGTCAAGCGAGGTGTTCCCATGTGTCTGCTGCCCTTGTCCTTCTAGGTGGAAGAGGTGGCGGGTTTGGGAGGTGCTGCCGAAGAAGCCTTGGCGAGTTGCTGCAGTGCATCTTGTAGATGGTCCACACTGCAGCCACGGTGTGCCGGTGGTGGAGGGAGTGAATGTTTAAGGTGGTGGATGGGGTGCCGATCAAGCGGGGCTGCTTTGTCCTGGATGGTGTCGAGCTCTGAGTGTTGTTGGAGCTGCGCTCATCCAGGCAAGAGGAGAGCGTTCCATCACAGTCCTGTCAGGGGAATCTTAATTGCCCCTATAATTAATCTTCAATTCCTGGAGATTCCCGGGAAATCCTGGAGGCTTGGCAACCGGACCGGGCTCAATAATTTCATAAGGAGGCTGAGCATTCTCCCTCAATGTTTGTCATCAAGGCTGATCATCAGGCCTCCCCTCAACTTTAACCTCCAATTTCTCTTTGTCACAACCTCCGACCTTCCTTGCGCCTCCTCAGATCCAAATACCCCATCCTGCACACTTTTGCTCCCCACTGTGTTTAAAAGCCAGAAACCATCCACAGCCCTCTGGGGCAGAGAATTCCAAAGATTCACCGCCCTCTGAGTGAAGAAATTCCTCCTCATCTCAGTCCTCAATGGCCGACCCCTTATCCTGAGACGGTGACCCCTGGTTCTAAACTCTCCAGCCAGGGGGAAACAACCTCTCAGCATCTACCCTCTTCACAATCTTATACGTTTCGAAGAGATCACCTCTCATTCTTCTAAACCCCAGAGAGTATCGGCCCAATCTACTCAATCTCTCCTCATAGGACAACCCCCTCATCCCAGGAATCAGTCTGGTGAACCTTCGTTGCACTCCCTCTAAGGCAAGTATATCCTTCCTTAGATAAGGAGACCAAAACTGTGCACAATACTCCAGGTGTGGTCTCACCAGAGCCCCCTTTACAATTGCAGCAAGACTTCCTCACTCTTGTAGACTGTTGAGCGGGCTCCTTAATGTTTCACTCAAGACGTCCCAGAGAGAGTAGGGTCGCCAATTCTGGTCTGACATAGTCCTGCAGGTCTCATCACTCAAGCCCGCCATCTCCCCATCCCGCCATTGGTCGCCCAGCCGGTCCGTTCGCGCCAGGCCCCGCCTTCTCCCACGTCCATTCAGAGAAGCCAACAGACCCTTCATTAATCCTGATTGGATGATTCTTCACTCGTCAGTCTCCAGACATTTCTCCCTCACAGATTTAAGACTTTTCCCACCCCCCACAAACTCCAACATGATAAAAAAACTAAAAGTGCTCGAAGAAAATGAAACAATAACACGCTACATTCTTGTTAACACTTTGGTGATTTCTCCTCCCGGGTTTTGTTGGCAGTAAGTATCCTGGAGAATAATCGTCAATTCCTGGAGATTCCAAGGCAATCCTGAAGCATTGGGAACCTGACAGAAGACCGGAACTGTGCACGGTGCTCCAAGTGTGGTCTAACCAATGTATACGGAGACCAGAACTGTGCACGGTGCTCCAAGTGTGGTCTAACCAAGGTATACGGAGACCAGAACTGTGCACAGTGCTCCAAGTGTGGTCTACCAAGGTATATGGAGACCGGAACTGTGCACAGTGCTCCAAGTGTGGTCTAACCAAGGTATCCGGAGACCAGAACTGTGCACAGTGCTCCAAGTGTGGTCTAACCAAGGTATATGGAGACCGGAACTGTGCACAGTGCTCCAAGTGTGATCTAACCAAGGTATATGGAGACCAGAACTGTGCACAGTGCTCCAAGTGTGGTCTAGCCAAGGTGTACGGAGACCGGAACTGTGCACAGTGCTCCAAGTGTGGTCTTATCTGGACTGAAATTGCAGCCAGAGCCACAGTAGATCCCACTTAAGCACGACAGGAACTGTTCAATAAACATCAGTGCCTTTCTAAGTGCCAAGTCTTATTTATTCCACATTGTCGCAGTCCTTCCTGAGGGTGGGGGAATATTTATTGAAGAGTTTTGTTCTGGTTGAAGGCAGTCCATTGTTCCCGCAGTGACTGGTGGATCTGGGGGCAGGGGAACGAGAGAGAGAAAGTGTTAATTGAGATAGAGAATTAGCTCGAGTCTACCGCACAGAAAGAGGCCATTAGGCCCCACTGCTCCGTGCCAGTGTTTATGCTCCACACCAGCCTCCTCCCACCCCTCTTCATCTCACCCCATCAACACCAGCCTCCTCCCACCCCCCCTTCATCTCACCCCATCAACACCAGCCTCCTCCCACCCCTCTTCATCTCACCCCATCAACACCAGCCTCCTCCCACCCCTCTTCATCTCACCCCATCAACACCAGCCTCCTCCCACCCCCCCTTCATCTCACCCCATCAACACCAGCCTCCTCCCACCCCTCTTCATCTCTCCCCATCAACACCAGCCTCCTCCCACCCCTCTTCATCTCACCCCATCAACACCAGCCTCCTCCCACCTCTCTTCATCTCACCCCATCCACACCAGACACCTCCCACCCCTCTTCATCTCACCCCATCAACACCAGCCTCCTCCCACCCCTCTTCATCTCACCCCATCAACACCAGCCTCCTCCCACCCTTCTTGATCTCACGCATCCTCACTAGCCTTCTCCCAATCCTCTTCATCTCACCCCATCAACACCAGCCTCCTCCCACCCCTCTTCATCTCACCCCGTCAACACCAGCCTCCTCCCAACCCTCTTCATTTCATCCCATCAACACCCGCCTCCTCCCACCACTCTTCATCTCACCCCATCAACACCAGCCTCCTCCCACCCCTCTTCATCTCACCCCATCAACACAAGCCTCCTCCCACCCCTCTTCATCTCACCCCATCAACACCAGCCTCCTCCCACCCCTCTTCATCTCACCCCATCAACACCAGCCTCCTCCCACCCCTCTTCATCTCACCCCGTCAACACCAGCCTCCTCCCACCTCTCTTCATCTCACCCGATCAACACCAGCCTCCTCCCACCCCTCTTCATCTCACCCCATCAACACCAGCCTCCTCCCACCCCTCTTCATCTCACCCCATCAACACCAGCCTCCTCCCACCCCTCTTCATCTCACCCCATCAACAGCAGCCTCCTCCCACCCCTCTTCATCTCACCCCATCAACACCAGCCTCCTCCCAACCCTCTTCATTTCATCCCATCAACACCAGCCTCCTCCCAACCCTCTTCATTTCATCCCATCAACAGCAGCCTCCTCCCACCCCTCTTCATCTCACCCCATCGACACCAGCCTCCTCCCACCCCTCTTCATCTCACCCCATCAACACCAGCCTCCTCCCAACCCTCTTCATTTCATCCCATCAACACCCGCCTCCTCCCACCACTCTTCATCTCACCCCATCAACACCAGCCACCTCCCACCCCTCTTCATCTCACCCCATCAACACCAGCCTCCTCCCACCCCTCTTCATCTCACCCCATCAACACCAGCCTCCTCCCACCCCTCTTCATCTCACCCCATCAACACCAGCCTCCTCCCACCCCTCTTCATCTCACCCCATCAACAGCAGCCTCCTCCCACCCCTCTTCATCTCACCCCGTCAACACCAGCCTCCTCCCACCTCTCTTCATCTCACCCGATGAACACCAGCCTCCTCCCACCCCTCTTCATCTCACCCCATCAACACCAGCCTCCTCCCACCCCTCTTCATCTCACCCCATCGACACCAGCCTCCTCCCACCCCTCTTCATCTCACCCCATCAACACCAGCCTCCTCCCAACCCTCTTCATTTCATCCCATCAACACCCGCCTCCTCCCACCACTCTTCATCTCACCCCATCAACACCAGCCTCCTCCCACCCCTCTTCATCTCACCCCATCAACACCAGCCACCTCCCACCCCTCTTCATCTCACCCCATCAACACCAGCCACCTCCCACCCCTCTTCATCTCACCCCATCAACACCAGCCTCCTCCCACCCCTCTTCATCTCACCCCATCCACACCAGACACCTCCCACCCCTCTTCATCTCACCCCATCCTCACCAGCCTTCTCCCAATCCTCTTCATCTCACCCCATCAACACCAGCCTCCTCCCACCCCTCATCATCTCACCCCATCAACACCAGCCTCCTCCTACCCCTCTTCATCTCACCCCATCAGCACCAGCCTTCTCCCAATCCTCTTCATCTCACCCCATCAACACCAGCCTCCTCCCACCCCTCATCATCTCACCCCATCAACACCAGCCTCCTCCTACCCCTCTTCATCTCACCCCATCAGCACCAGCCTCCTCCCACCCCTCTTCATCTCACCCCATCAACCCCAGTCTCCTCCCACCCTTCTTGATCTCACCCCATCCGCACTAGCCTTCTGCCACTCCTCTTCATCTCACCCCATCAACACCAGCCTCCTCCTACCCCTCTTCATCTCACCCCATCAGCACCAGCCTCCTCCCACCCCTCTTCATCTCACCCCATCAACACCAGCCTCCTCCCACCCCTCTTCATCTCACCCCATCAACACCAGCCTCCTCCCACCCCTCTTCATCTCACCCCATCAACACCAGCCTCCTCCCACCCCTCTTCATCTCACCCCATCACCACATCCTTCTATTCCTTACTCCCCTGTGTGTTTATCCAGCTTCCCCTTAAATGTATCTCTGCTCTTTCTCTCAACCACTCCCTGTGGTAGCGAGTTCCCCATTCTCACCACTCTCTGGGGAAAGAAGTTTCTCCTGAATTCCCTATTGGATTTATCAGTGACTCTCTTATATCGATGGCCCCTAGTTCTGGTCTCCCCCACAAGTGGAAACATCTTCTCTACGTCTACCCTATCGAACCCCTTCATAATCTTAAAGACCTCCATCTGGTCACCTCACTTCCTAAGTCAATAAATCCCACCTGCTGACCCCTACTGCAGCATTGATAGATGCCCTAAGATTGTTGCGTCTATGCTAGGGAGGGAAGGAGTCAGTTGTCTGTGTGTGTGTAGATGTCACAAGAGTAGGAGATCTGGCAGAAGACAACTATAGCCCAATGCAGCAATAGCCCAGTAAGAGATTAACATAAGAAATGGGAGCAGGAGTCGGCCATTTGGCCCTTCGAGCCTGCTCCGCCATTCAATTAGATCACGGCTGATCTTCTACCTCATCTCCACTTTCCCGCCCGATCCCCATATCCCTCGATTCCCTTAATATCCAAAAATCTCTCGATCTCAGCCTTGAATATACTCAACGACTGAGCCTCCACAGCCCTCTGGGGGAGAGAATTCCAAAGATTCAACGCCCTCTGAGTGAAGAAATTCCTCCTCGTCTCAGTCCTCAATGGCCAACCCCTTATCCTGAGACTGTGACCCCTGGTTCTAGACTCCCCAGCCAGGGGGAAACAGCCTCTCAGCATCTACCCTGTCAATCCCCCTTAAGAATTTTATGTGTTTCAATGCGAGAATATGGGCCTATTTTCTCATTGAAATCCTATTGCCATGGAAGGAGTGCAGCGAAGATTCACCAGGCTGATACCTGGGATGGCAGTAATGACGTATGAGGAGAGATTGGGTCGATTGGGCTTGTACTCGCTGGAGTTTAGAAGAATGAGAGGGGATCTCATTGAAACTTATAAAATTCTAACAGGACTGGACAGACTAGATGCAGGAAGGATGTTCCCGATGGCGGGGGAGTCCAGAACCAGGGGTCACAGTCTAAGGATAAGGGGTAAGCCATTTAGGACAGAGATGAGGAGGAATTTCTTCACCCAGCGAGTGGTGAACCTGTGGAATTCTCTACCACACAAGGCAGTTGAGGCCAATTCATTAAATATATTCAAGGAGGAGTTGGATATATTTCCTAAGGCTAAAGGGATCAAGGGATATGGGGAGAAGGCAGGGACAGGGTACTGAAGTTGGATGATCAGCCATGATCTCATTGAACGGCAGAGCAGGCTCGAGGGGCCGAATGGCCTACTCCTGCTCCTATCTTCTATGCTTCTATGTTTCTAGTCTACTCAATCTCTCCCCATAGGACAATGCCCCGCATCCGCATCCCAAGAACCAATCTAGTGAACCCATATGATCTCATTGAATGGCGGAACAGGATCGAGGGGCTGAATGGCCTGCTACGTTCCTACACGCGCCTGCATCAGTGCGAGGTACAGAGGCAATGTAAGGAGATCATCTGAAAGACAATCAATTTTGGGGCGTGTTCTCGAATCTGGTGCGACTCGGAATCGCGACAAAGGAATACACTGGAGTGGGAGGGGTGGTTGGGCCCTCTGGGGGTTCCCCCTCTCTCCCAAGCCCGTTCCCCTCTTGCTGACCACTATTCCCCCTCTCTGGTGTTACTGAGGGTACAGTACCTGAAGGGGTTAAAACCGGAGGTCGGTGTAGTCGATGCTCTCCTCCGAGTCTCGGTGTTGCAAGCGGTTCCTGGGCTGGTTCAGGTGAATCACCGAGGTGTAGTTAACCTCGTCCTCACTCCCGTCATCTTCGTTTGAGAACAGATGACCAACGTTTTCATAATCATCACTGGCTTGATGCTGCAACACGGGAAGAATGAGCCTGAGTTAGTCTCACTAAACAGGAACACACCCCGCTTCGGTTCTTTTCATTGTCAGTCGTGGCTCAGTGGGTTTAGCTCTCTCTCTCTCTGCTAAGAAGATCATAGGTTCGAGCCCCCATTCCAGAGACTTGAGGCCCCTAATCCAGGCCAACACGCCACTCCAACAGTGCGGCGCTCCCTCAGTACCGCCCCTCCGACAGTGCGGCGCTCCCTCAGTACCGCCCCACCGACAGTGCGGCGCTCCCTCAGTACTGCCCCTCCGACAGTGCGGCGCTCCCTCAGTACCGCCCCTCCGACAGTGCGGCGCTCCCTCAGTACTGCCCCTCCGACAGTGCGGCGCTCCCTCAGTGCTGTCCCTCCGACAGTGCGGCGCTCCCTCAGTACTGTCCCTCCGACAGTGCGACGCTCCCTCAGCACCGCCCCGCCGACAGTGCGGCGCTCCCTCAGTACTGCCCCTCCGACAGTGTGGCACTCCCTCAGTACTGCCCCTCCGAAAGTGCGGCGCTCCCTCAGTACTGCCCCTCCGACAGTGCGGCGCTCCCTCAGTACTGCCCCTCCGACAGTGCGGCGCTCCCTCAGTACTGCCCCTCTGACAGTGCGGCGCTCCCTCAGTACTGCCCCTCTGACAGTGCGACGCTCCCTCAATACTGCCCCTCCGACAGTGCGGCACTCCCTCAGTACTGCCCCTCCGACAGTGCGGCACTCCCTCAGTACTGCCCCTCTGACAGTGCGGCGCTCCCTCAGTACTGACCCTCCGACAGTGCGGCGCTCCCTCAATACTGCCCCTCCGACAGTGCGGCACTCCCTCAGTACTGCCCCTCCGACAGTGCGGCACTCCCTCAGTACTGACCCTCCGACAGTGCGGCGCTCCCTCAATACTGCCCCTCCGACAGTGCGGCACTCCCTCAGTACTGCCCCTCCGACAGTGCGGCACTCCCTCAGTACTGCCCCTCCGACAGTGCGGCACTCCCTCAGTACTGCCCCTCCGACAGTGCGGCACTCCCTCAATACTGCCCCTCCGACAGTGTGGCGCTCCCTCAGTACTGCCCCTCTGACAGTGCGGCGCTCCCTCAGTACTGCCCCTCTGACAGTGCGACGCTCCCTCAATACTGCCCCTCCGACAGTGCGGCACTCCCTCAGTACTGCCCCTCCGACAGTGCGGCACTCCCTCAGTACTGCCCCTCCGACAGTGCGGCACTCCCTCAGTACGCCCTCCTTTCTCATCCTTTGTCCAGCTACTTATCACGTCCACAATAACTCAATGTGGGAAGGAACGTTTGGATGCAATGGCGAATGAATGGATCCAACATCCAACCATTGCCATATGTTTCTTCATGAGATAACAGGCCTGTGGCGAAATGCACATTCAAGACTGAGGCAGGACCATGGCTTATGCTGTAGAATCATGGAATGGAACAGCACAGGACATAAGAACATAAGAAATAGGAGCAGGAGTCAGCCATTCGGCCCTTCGAGCCTGCTCCGCCATTCAATGAGATCATGGCTGATCTTCTACCTCATCTCCACTTTCCCGCACTATCTCCATATACCTTGATTCTCTTAATATCCAAGAATCTATCGATCTCAGTTTGAATATACTCGACGACTGAGCCTCCACAGCCCTCTGGGGTAGAGAATTCCAAAGATTCACCGCCCTCCGAGTGAAGAAATTCCTCCTCATCTCAGTCCTCAATGGATGAGCCCTTATCCTGAGACTGTGACCCCTGGTTCTAGACTCCCCAGCCAGGGGAAACAGCCTCTCTGCATCTACCCTGTCAAGCCCTGTAACAATTGTATATGTTACAATGAGATCACCTCTCACTCTTCTAAACTCCTGAGAATATAGGCCCAGTCTACTCAATCTCTCCTCATAGGACAATCCCCCCATCCCAGGAATCAGTCTGGTGAACCTTCGTTGCACTCCCTCTATGGCAAGTATATCCTTCCTCAGGTAAGGAGGCCAAAACTGTACACAGTACTCCAGGTGTGGTCCCACCAGGACCCTATATAATTGCAGTAAGACGTCTTTACTCTTATACTCAAATCCTCTTGTAATAAAGGCCAACATACCATTTGCTTTCCTAATTGCTTGCTGTACCTGCATGTTAACTTTCAGTGATTCGTGTACAAGGACACCCAGGGCCCACTGAAGGAGGCCATTCGGCCCATCCTGCCTGCGCTGGCTCTTTGAACGAGCTCTCCGATTAGCCCCACTCCCCCCTGCTCTTTCCCCACAGCCCTGCGCACCTTGTTCCTTTTCAAATATTTAACGGAACTGTAGACTTCCGATTCACTCCCGTACGATCTACAATCATTCGTCCAGCTGCATTGAATGCTCTCTGACCCAGCCACCTTGTCAAGAGCTGAGGAAATATAACTGTAATATTGCCAAACAGAGCCGGGATTCGAAGCCAGCTGCAATCACGCTGGTGTGAAGCAAGATTAACCGTCAATTCCTTCACTTCCTAACCCACATAAATATTTACTGCCTCTAAGGAATCTCCGTCTTTTTTTGTTGATGGACTCTCCCTTCAAATTAACAAGAAAAACATCAGCTCAACCCAACCTCCGCTGCCCCCGTGTCCTAACTCACTCCCAGTCCCGTTCACCCATCAGCCCCCCTGTCGCTGGCTGACCTACACCGGCTCCCAGTCCGGCAACACCTCGATTTGAAAATTCTCATCCTTGTGTCCAAATCCCCCTATCGCCCCCTCCCTATCTCTGTGACCTCCTCCAGTCCCCCTACAACCCTCCCTATCTCTGTAACCTCCTCCAGCCTCTACAACCCTCCCTATCTCTGTAACCTCCTCCAGCCCCCTACAACCCTCCCTATCTCTGTACCCTCCTCCAGCCCCCTACAACCCTCCCTATCTCTGTAACCTCCTCCAGCCCCTACAACCCTCCCTATCTCTGTAACCTCCTCCAGCCCCCTACAACCCTCCCTATCTCTGTAACCTCCTCCAGCCACTACAACCCTCCCTATCTCTGTAACCTCCTCCAGCCCCCTACAACCCTCCCTATCTCTGTAACCTCCTCCAGCCACTACACCCCTCCCTATCTCTGTAACCTCCACCAGCCCCTACAACCCTCCCTATCTCTGTAACCTCCTCCAGCCTCTACAACCCTCCCTATCTCTGTAACCTCCTCCAGCCTCTACAACCCTCCCTATCTCTGTAACCTCCTCCAGCCCCTACAACCCTCCCTATCTCTGTAACCTCCTCCAGCCCCTACAACCCTCCCTATCTCTGTAACCTCCTCCAGCCTCTACAACCCTCCCTATCTCTGTAACCTCCTCCAGCCCCCTACAACCCTCCCTATCTCTGTACCCTCCTCCAGCCCCCTACAACCCTCCCTATCTCTGTAACCTCCTCCAGCCCCTACAACCCTCCCTATCTCTGTAACCTCCTCCAGCCCCTACAACCCTCCCTATCTCTGTAACCTCCTCCAGCCTCTACAACCCTCCCTATCTCTGTAACCTCCTCCAGCCTCTACAACCCTCCTGTGGTGTATGTAACCTGTTCCAAAAATTCTTAAAGAAGAATGGGGTGAAACATTATACCTCTGCCCCATATCATCCGGCGACAAACGGGTTGGCCGAGAGATTTGTCCAAACATTCAAAAAGGCAATAAAGGCCATGAACGATGATCAGATTCCGCTACAGCACAAGGTGGACAATTTCCTAATGGCATATCGAAACGCCGCTCATGCAGTGACTAACCAAAGTCCTGCCATGATGTTTTATAACAGGAGGTTGCGGTCCAGGTTGGACTTGTTAAAACCAAATGTGCGGAGGGAAGTGGAAAACAAACAGTTCCGGCATATTAATAACAAGACCACTCGAAGTTTCGACGTAGGACAACCAGTGTTGGCAAGGGGCTATGGAAACGAAAAATGGCAGTCAGGAACAATTCGGGCCAGACAAGGACCTCTGATGTACACAGTAGATATTGGTAACAATGTGATAAGGCGTCATGCGGATCAACTGGTAGAATTGAGAGCAAGGGTCGAACCCATGGTTGCGACAGAGACAACTGTGGAAGACGTTAATGAACCTGAAGCATCTACCTCGGCAGGGAATGTACCTGATGATGACGTCCAATACATAGGAAACCAACAAGAAGAGTCACCTCAGCAACAAGAATCAGAGACCACTGAAAGGCGTTATCCAAACCGAAACAGAAGGCCTCCTGAGAGACTGAACCTTTGAACTGTTTATACCTGAAGTTATATATGTTATTATGTTATGTTAAATGGGGATATGACTGTTAAGCTAAAAAGGGAGGATTGTGGTGTATGTAACCTGTTTCACCTTAAGAGAACTTAAGCCTCTTCCACCTTAAGAGATGTGCTACTTTCTCTGGCTGCTCTATACGTAATACCGGTGGTGACCACCGGTATATAAGCACTGTGTAGTAATATTGTATTTAGTATAGTCCTGACCTCCAACCAGTAAAGACCTGTTGAACTTTAATCTTGTAGTCTGTGTTAGTAATTACAACTAGAACACACAGACTTAACACCTCCCTATCTCTGTAACCTCCTCCAGCCCCTACAACCCTCCCTATCTCTGTAACCTCCTCCAGCCCCCTACAACCCTCCCTATCTCTGTAACCTCCTCCAGCCCCCTACAACCCTCCCTATCTCTGTAACCTCCTCCAGCCCCTACAACCCTCCCTATGTCTGTAACCTCCTCCAGCCCCTACAACCCTCCCTATCTCTGTAACCTCCTCCAGCCCCCTACAACCCTCCCTATCTCTGTAACCTCCTCCAGCCCCCGACAACCCTCCCTATCTCTGTAACCTCCTCCAGCCCCTACAACCCTCCCTACCTCCTCCAGCCCCTACAACCCTCCCTATCTCTGTAACCTCCTCCAGCCCCTACAACCCTCCCTATCTCTGTAACCTCCTCCAGCCCCCTACAACCCTCCCTATCTCTGTAACCTCCTCCAGCCTCTACAACCCTCCCTATCTCTGTAACCTCCTCCAGTCCCCTACAAACCTCCCTATCTCTGTAACCTCCTCCAGCCCCTACAATCCTCCCTATCTCTCTAACCTCCTCCAGCCTCTACAACACTCCCTACCTCTGTAACCTCCTCCAGCCCCTACAACCCTCCCTATATCTGTAATCTCCTCCAGCCCCCTACAACACTCCCTATCTCTGTAACCTCCTCCAGCCCCTACAACCCTCCCTACCTCCTCCAGCCCCTACAACCCTCCCTATCTCTGTAACCTCCTCCAGCCCCTACAACCCTCCCTATCTCTGTAACCTCCTCCAGCCCCCTACAACCCTCCCTATCTCTGTAACCTCCTCCAGCCTCTACAACCCTCCCTATCTCTGTAACCTCCTCCAGCCTCCTACAACCCTCCCTATCTCTGTAACCTCCTCCAGCCCCCTACAACCCTCCCTATCTCTGTAACCTCCTCCAGCCCCTACAACCCTCCCTATCTCTGTAACCTCCTCCAGCCCCTACAACCCTCCCTATCTCTGTAACCTCCTCCAGCCCCTACAACCCTCCCTATCTCTGTAACCTCATCCAGCCCCCTACAACCTTCCCTATCTCTGTAACCTCCTCCAGCCCCCGACAACCCTCCCTATCTCTGTAACCTCCTCCAGCCCCTACAACCCTCCCTACCTCCTCCAGCCCCTACAACCCTCCCTATCTCTGTAACCTCCTCCAGCCCCTACAACCCTCCCTATCTCTGTAACCTCCTCCAGCCCCTACAACCCTCCCTATCTCTGTAACCTCCTCCAGCCCCCTACAACCCTCCCTATCTCTGTAACCTCCTCCAGCCCCCGACAACCCTCCCTATCTCTGTAACCTCCTCCAGCCCCTACAACCCTCCCTACCTCCTCCAGCCCCTACAACCCTCCCTATCTCTGTAACCTCCTCCAGCCCCTACAACCATCCCTATCTCTGTAACCTCCTCCAGCCCCCTACAACCCTCCCTATCTCTGTAACCTCCTCCAGCCTCTACAACCCTCCCTATCTCTGTAACCTCCTCCAGTCCCCTACAAACCTCCCTATCTCTGTAACCTCCTCCAGCCCCTACAATCCTCCCTATCTCTCTAACCTCCTCCAGCCTCTACAACCCTCCCTACCTCTGTAACCTCCTCCAGCCCCTACAACCCTCCCTATCTCTGTAATCTCCTCCAGCCCCCTACAACACTCCCTACCTCTGTAACCTCCTCCAGCCCCTACAACCCTCCCTATCTCTGTAACCTCCTCCAGCCCCTACAACCCTCCCTACCTCCTCCAGCCCCTACAACCCTCCCTATCTCTGTAACCTCCTCCAGCCCCTACAACCCTCCCTATCTCTGTAACCTCCTCCAGCCCCTACAACCCTCCCTATCTCTGTAACCACCTACAGTCCCTACAACCCTCCCTATGTCTGTAACCTACTCCAGCCCCCTACAAATCTCCCTATCTCTGTAACCTCCGCCAGCCCCCTACAACCCTCCCTATCAATTCAATTCAATTCAATTCAAATCGCTTTATTGGCATGATGACAAGGTACATCTTATGTTGCCAAAGCATCGAAAAACATTTATGGTTGAACACATAAACGCAGATCTATCCATACAGTGTATAAACAGATATATCCCTGAGTGTATAAATATACATTCATATAATTTGTATATACTCTTTTCTTAGATTTAATGGTTGTCCCTCTGTTTATGGCAAGCTGTAACATAGTGTGCCGCTAAGGTTACACAGTTTCTCTGTTCCCCTAGTAGGTATGGGAGTTTTTGGTCGTCATTCAAATTTCTGAATTCAGGGCATATTTTCGTGAATTTTGGGTAGAAATTCTCCCTGATGCCCTGGTATTTTCCACAAGCTGTGAGGAAGTGCATCTCTGTCTCCACCACTCCCTGACTGCAGTGACAGCATATCCTGCCCTCTCTTGGCAGCCGGGTCTGTCTGTGTCTGCCTTTTTCGATAGCCAGGCTGTGCTCACTAAGTCTGCACATAGTCAAGGTTTTTCTCAATTTGCTATCTTTTACCGTGGTCAGGTATTCAGCCATGTTGTATTGTCTGTTTAGGGCCAAGTAGCAATTGAGTTTGTTTTGGGTTTTTGTTCTTTCTGCCCAATATGACAGATATTTTTCCTTTCGCTTAGTGACAATTGTGATGAGTCGAATTCTCTGTGCTACGATGTCACTGTCCTGGGGCTTGTAGTGTATGTACCTTTAAGAGGAACTATGTTTTTGAAGCCCCTGTATACTGTAGTACCAGTAGTGACCACTCGGGTATATAAGCCTGTGTAGCATCTTGTGTTGTTAGTTCACCTCCAGACTTTGTTCAGTAAACACTTGTTAAATCAACTCCTGCATTCCGTGTCTCCATTAACACACGGATCTAACAGGGCTGGTTATCTCTGTAACCTCCTCCAGCCCCTACAACGCTCCCTATCTCTGTAACCTCCTCCAGCCCCTACAATACTCGCTATCTCTGCGCTCCTCCAATTCCGGCCTCTCGCGCATCCCCCGATCTCCATCGCTCCACCATTGGCGGCCGTGCCTTCAGCCGCCTGGGCCCCGAGCTCTGGAATTCCCTCCCTAAACCTCTCTGCCTCTCTCTCTCCTCCTTTAAGACCCTCCTTAAAAGCGACCTCTTTGACCCAGCTTTTGGTCGCCTGTCCGAATATCTCCTGATGTGGCTTGCTGTCAAATTTTGTCTGATTTACGCTCCTGTGAAGTAGTGTAGCAGTCGGCGCAGACTCCATGGCCTAGAAATTCAGTTGGGCGCCGGAATTACCGCTGCGCGCGGAGCCACTTGCGCCATCCCGATATTCAGTTTCTGCACCCCAAACGGAAGCGGGCCGCTACTCGAGGCTCCCCGCACCCCACTTGGGGCGCTCACCCTGAATATCGGCGCGCTAAGGGCCACAGCGCCACACGCTGCGGCACGGCACGCTGCGGTACTGCAGGTCTTCCTCCCACTGTTAAGGGGGAGGTGCCTGCAACAGCGCGATCCCCGCTCGCGAGTGCCGGCAAATGAGCCCGGCACCAAGGAGAAGTGCCGGGCTCTCGGGAAACAGCTGGCAATGCCGCGGGGGGGGGGGGGTGGTGTAGGAGGCCGGGGGCGGAGGTGCTGGCAGGCGGCCGCCGAAAAAGCAGCCGCCCCGCACCTCCACCTTAACTTGCGCCACTACCGCCACAGGTAGGCCCTGTGAACCGGTCGCGATTTGCGACCGGCGTTAAAGAGGCGGGCGCGACCAAATATGGTGATCGGGGCGGGAGCGGGGCGCTGCGCACACCGATGACGTCATCGGTGGCGGCGCAGCGCTACAGGCTAACGCCGCCATTGGCGCCCCGCTAAATATCACGGGAGGTGTGGCCAGTGGCGCTAAAGCCACTGAGTGCCCTCTTTGGGTGCTAACTGGTGGCGCAGCACACTGAATTTCTAGGCCCATGGATTTTTAGATTCTGAACATATACCCTTATTAAAAACTGAACAGACTGTTTGGGAAGGAAGCTGTGGAAAACCACTCAAGCTGACGGTGGCTCACATAAACCAAGTTGCATTCGTATAGAAACGAACTGTCCTTGGGAACAATGGCCCAAGGGGCCCACTCCCAAGTCATGAATAACGAGGCTGGCGACTCATTGTTTCTGGAGAAGGTGATCTCGTTAAGTTAATCAGCTGGGAGATCGAAATGAGCGAAAGCATCTGACGTGAGAAAACTACTCGGCACCTGGTCTAAGTGTTAAACAAATCTTTAATCAACTGTTTTACAACATGTAGGTCTAGTTGTGTCCTTCACTAGTTCCTGTTAAAGAATGTCCTGAGCAAGCTGGGCCCGTGCCCGAGTATTTATACTCTCCCTGGACAGCGCCACCAGCAGGCCGCCCAGTATTATTTCATAAGTCTTTCTTTTATGAATGACTGGTTCATGTCACCATCCAAACCTGGCAGGACGCCTGGAAACCATTTCTCTGAGGCCATGTGTCCATTAAAACCACAGACAGCGGTCTGTGTATTGGAGGGGTATATCAGAGAGCAGTTTGGATAGCTCTCTCTCTGCTGCCCTCCACACAACGGAACGTCAAGAGGAGCCGAGCCTTGCTCTTCCAACTGAGACGGAGTTCGACTCAGACTGGGACTCGCATGCCGCAAGGCCGGTACGGAAACAGGCAGCTGAGACGTATGGGAGGAAGCTGCAAGCCAGATCAAAGGGTAATCTAGGCGAGCATTGCCAAGCGGACACACCCACAAGATCACTTAGATGTGTGAGGGGGTGCCTGTATGACCCTTCGACAGTGCGGCACTCCCTCAGTACTGCCGCTCCGACAGTGCGGCGCTCCCTCAGTACCGCCCCTCTGACAGTGCGGCACTCCCTCAGTACTGCCCCTCCGACAGTGCGGCACTCCCTCAGTACTGCCGCTCCGACAGTGCGGCGCTCCCTCAGTACCGCCCCTCTGACAGTGCAGCGCTCCCTCAGTACTGCCCCTCCGACAGTGCAGCACTCCCTCAGTACTGCCCCTCCGACAGTGCAGCGCTCCCTCAGTACTGCCCCTCCGAAAGTGCGGCGCTCCCTCAGTACTGCCCCTCCGACAGTGCGGCGCTCGCTCAGTACTGCCCCTCCGACAGTGCGGCACTCCCTCAGTACTTCCCCTCCGACAGTGTGGCGCTCCCTCAGTACTGACCCTCCGACAGTGCGGCGCTCCCTCAGTACTGATCCTCCGACAGTGCGGCGCTCACGCAGTACTGCTCCTCCGACAGTGCGGCGCTCACTCAGTACTGCCCCTCCGACAGTGCGGCGCTGCCTCAGTACTGCCCCTCCGACAGTGCGGCGCTCCCTCAGTACTGCCCCTCCGACAGTGCGGCGCTCCCTCAGTACTGCCCCTCCTACAGTGCGGCGCTCCCTCAGTACTGCCCCTCCGACAGTGCGGCGCTCCCTCAGTACTGTCCCTACGACAGTGCGGCGCTCCCTCAGTACTGCCCCTCCGACCATGCGGCGCTCCCTCAGTACTGCCCCTCCGACAGTGCGGCGCTCCCTCAGTACTGCCCCTCCGACCATGCGGCACTCCCTCAGTACTGCCCCTCCGACCATGCGGCGCTCCCTCAGTACTGCCCCTCCGACCATGCGGCGCTCCCTCAGTACTGGCAGTGGGGAGTGTCAGCATAGCTTTATGTGCTCGAGTCTCTGGAGTGGGGGCTCGAAACCACGACCTTCGGACTCAGAGGCGAGAGTGCGACTCACTGAGTCACGACCGATGCTTGAACCCAACAACTCTCAACGGGATCTCAACCCATGCTTGGCATCGTACCTTGGATGGAGGTGGCACTTTGTGTACCTGGCTGTAAATAACGCCAGGATCCGCAGCAAGATTCACTTTCGGACTTTTCTTCCCTGCAGACCTGGGAAATTCCAAAGGAAATGTATCAGTAAAAGATGAGAGCAAATGTTGTGACCCACATTCCATAAAGCTCAGCAGCCTTTCCACCATCTACAAGGCACAAGTCAGAAGTGTGAGGGAATACTCTCTACTTGCCCGGATGAGTGCAGCTCCCAACAACACCCAAGAAGCTCGACACCATCCAGGACAAAGCAGCCTCGCTTGATTGGCACCCCATCCAGCACCTTAAACATTCACCCCCTCCACCGCCGGCGCACCGTGGCTGCAGTGTGTACCATCGACAAGATGCACTGCAGCAACTCGCCAAGGCTTCTTCGGCAGCACCTCCCAAACCCACCACCTCTTCCGCCTAGAAGGACAAGGGCAGCAGGCGCATGGGAACACCACCACCTCCAAGTTCTCCCTCTAAGTCACACACATAGAAACATCGAAGATAGGAGCAGGAGTAGGCCATTCGGCCCCTCGAGCCTGCTCCGCCATTCAATGCGATCATGGCTGATCATCCAAATTCAGTACCCTGTCCCTGCGTTCTTCCCATACCCCTTGATCCCTTTAGCCTTAAGAAATATATCTAACTCCTTCTTGAATATATTTCATAAATTGGCCTCAACTACCTTGTGTGGTAGAGAATTCCACAGGTTCACCACTCTCTGGGTGAAGAAATTCCTCCTCATCTCAGTCCTAAATGGCTTACCCCTTATCCTTAGACTGTGACCCCTGATTCTGGACTCCCCCGCCATCGGGAACATCCTTCCTGCATCTAGTCTGTCCAGTCCTGTTAGAATATTATAAGTTTCAATGAAGTCCCCTCTCATTCTTTTAAACTCTGGCGAATATAAGCCCAATCGACCCAATCTCTCTTCACACGTCATTCCTGCCATCCCAGGTATCAGTCTGGTGAATCTTCACTGCACTCACTCCATGGCAAGAACATCCTTCCTCCGATAAGGTGACCAAAACTGCACACCATCCCGACTTGGAAATATATCGGTCGTTCCTTCATCGTCGCTGGGTCCAAATCCTGGAACTCCCTCCCTAACAGCGCTGTGGGAGCACCTTCACCACACGGACTGCAGCGGTTCAAGAAGGCGGCTCACCACCACGTTCTCAAGGGTTGACTAGGGATGGGCAATAAATGCCGGCCTTGCCAGCGATGCCCACATCCCCGAGAATGAACATTGGATGAAAAAAGTGGAACTGGGGAATGTAGAGTAAGACAGAGATCTTGGCTACGAACTGGACGATTCTTTGAGACACTTCAGAGAACCAATTTCTTCTCTCAGAGGGTCGTGAACCTTTGGAATTCCCTGCCCAGGGAGCTGTGCAGGCTGGGTCATTGGGCTGAATTTTCATTGAGGAGGAGGGTAGGAGGCGGGACTACAACTTTCGGGGTTGTAGTCCCGCCTACATCGAGATGCGGCCAACCCACGCGATTTTGACTTGATTGACCTTGTTAAACCCGCCCAGCGGGCTCAGCAGGCCAATTAAGGGCCACCCGGCAACAGGTGACGTCACAGATTGATATTTCATCTGTCAAGACCTTTTGACAGATGAAACATCAGCATTTCACAGCTCTGTGAAGCTGTCAATCACTGACAATCTGTACTCCAAGTTAATTCCTTCCTCTCAGGATGATTTAGAGATCTCTCCAGAACAGAAAGCTGAATGCTGCGGATTTTGACAGCTCGCGGCCATTCTGCTTTCTGTGCCGGTGAGATGAGGGACTCCCGAGACCTGAAGGAAGGAAGGCTGTAAAGGTAAGTAAAACTTCTTTAAACACTTTACACACACCAAACACACTTACCTCTGCACTCATGCACCCATCACTCACCTGAACACCGGACATCTCGAACCCTCCAAGCCCTTCATCCCGACGGGCCGCCTCGCAAACTTGGCGTGGTTTGGAGCCGTCGGGAATCCCACACTTCAGGAATAAAAATAGGGATTAGGCTAAAAACTGCCTGTTAACCGGCAGTTAATTGGCACTAATCCCCTTCCTGCCTCGGGGAGGCGGGTCCCAGTGCGGGGCGGGTACCCGCCTCCTTTGAAACTGGCATGGAGGCGGGTTGGGGGCGGGATGGGTTCGTGCCCCCTCCGATTTTGGGATTTTAACCCCCCGCACGCCTCCAATCCCGCCCCCACGGCCCAATGAAAATCCTGCCCGTTGAACATATTGAAGGTGGAGATGGACAGATTTTTGAACGGTAAGGGCAGTCGAGGGTTATGGGGAGCGGGCAGGGAAGTGGAGGTGAGCCCACGATCAGATCAGCCATGATCTCGTTGAATGGCGGAGCAGGCTCGAGGGGCCGAACGGCCGACTGCTGCTCCCACGTCTTATGTTCTCTACCTACCGAGCTGGTTCCTGTTGTTGGTGCCTTCCTCTTTCTCTGGAGCTCTGATTGAAGTTGATCGAGGCGTACTCAACATTCTCTTCAAACGGACGAGCGCCCCTATGGTGGCTGTTGGTCTCCATAGCCTCCGTCATCACCATATTTTCATACACCATCGTCTCCCGTGGCTGAAAAAGCAGAGCGCAGGATAGTGAAGAGAATATTCTCGCTCCCTTCCCAACTACCTGCATTCATATAGCGCCTTGAATGCAGTATAACCCTTCAAGGCGCATCACAGGGGTTATAAATCAGACAGAATCTGAGGGAGCACCGCACTGTCGGAGGGGCAGTACTGAGGGAGCGTCGCAGTGTCGGAGGGGCAGTACTGAGGGAGCGCCGCACTGTCGGAGGGGCAGTGCTGAGGGAGCGCCGCACTGTCAGAGGGGCAGTATTGAGGGAGTGCCGCACTGTCAGAGGGGCAGTACTGAGGGAGCACCGCACTGTCAGAGGGGCAGTATTGAGGGAGTGCCGCACTGTCGGAGGGGCAATACTGAGGGAGTGCCGCACTGTCGGAGGGGCAGTACTGAGGGAGCACTGCACTGTCGGAGGGGCAGTAGTGAGGGAGTGCTGCACTGGCGGTGGGCAATACTGAGGGAGTGCTGCACTGTCGGAGGGGCAGTACTGAGGGAGCGCTGCACTGTCGGAGGGGCAGTACTGTGGAAGCCCTGCGCTGTCGGAGGGGCAGTACTGAGGGAGCGCCGCACTGTGCGAGGGGCAGTACTGAGGAAGCGCCGCACTGTGCGAGGGGCAGTACTGAGGGAGCGCCGCACTGTTGGAGGGACAGTACTGAGGGAGCGCCGCACTGTCGGAGGGGCAGTACTGAGGGAGCGCCGCACTGTTGGAGGGACAGTACTGAGGGAGCGCTGCACTGTCGGAGGGGCAGTACTGAGGGAGCGCCGCACTGTCGGAGGGGCAGTACTGAGGGAGCGCCGCACTGTCGGAGGGGCAGTACTGAGGGAGCGCCGCACTGTCGGAGGGGCCGTATTGAGGGAGCGCCGCACTGTCGGAGGTGCCATCTTTCAGATGAGACGTTAAACCCAGGCTCTCGTCTGACCTCTCAGGTGGACGTAAAAGATCCCATGGCCACTATTTCAAGAGGAGCAGGGAAGGGTGGTGAATCTTTGGAATTCTCTGCCCCAGAGGGCTATGGATGCTCAGTTGCTAAGTATATTCAAGACTGAGGTAGGGATATGGGGATCGGGCGGGAAAGTGGAGATGAGGTAGAAGATCAGCCATGATCTCATTGAATGGCGGAGCAGGTTCGAGGGGCCGAATGGCCGACGCCTGCTCCTATTTCTTATGGTCTTATGATCTTAGCCTGTAGTTTTAATTACCTTGTTCCGCTTCATGACCACACTGTAGACAGTATTAGAGACAGTCGCATTCTGTTGATTGAGAGAATCAGTCTTGGCGTTCCTCCTTAGAGCAACAGCAACACAAGTAAATATATTGCAGCAGAATTTTAGCCGTTAGGATCCGGATATTTTCATCGGGATCAGAGGGTGGCATGGAACGGCAAGAATTCAGGGTAGAATCAGCCAATGATACCGTGCAGAAAGAGGCCATTCGGCCCATCGAGCCTGTGCCGGCTCTTTGAACGAGCCCTCCAATTAGTCCCACTCCCCCCTGCTCTTTCCCCACAGCCCTGTGAATTTTTCCCCTTCAAGTATTTCTCCAATTCCCCTTTTGAAAGTTACTATTGAATCTGCTCCCACCGCCCTTTCAGGCAGCGCGTTCCAGATCACAACAACTCGCTGCGTAAAAACAATTCTCCTCATCTCCCCTCTGGTTCTTTTACCGATTATCTTCAATCTGTGTCCTCTGGTTACCGACCCTCCTGCCACTGGAAACAGTTTCTCCTTATTTACTGTATCAAAACCCCTCATGATTTTGAACGCCTCCATTAAATCTCCCCTTAACCTTCAGTGCTCTAAGAAGAACAACCCCAGCTTCTCCAGTCTCTCCACATCACTGAAGTCTCTCATCCCTGGGACCATTCTGGTCAATCTCCCCTTAACCTTCACTGCTCTAAGGAGAACAACCCCAGCTTCTCCAGTCTCTCCACATCACTGAAGACCCTCATCCCTGGGACCATTCTGGTCAATCTCCCCTTAACCTTCACTGCTCTAAGGAGAACAACCCCAGCTTCTCCAGTCTCTCCACATCACTGAAGTCCCTCATCCCCGGGACCATTCTGGTCAATCTCCCCTTAACATTCTCTGCTCTAAGGAGAACAACCCCAGCTTCTCCAGTCTCTCCACATCACTGAAATCCCTCATCCCTGGGACCATTCTGGTCAATCTCTCCTAAACCTTCTCTGCTCTAAGGAGAACAACCCCAGCTTCTCCAGTCTCTCCACATCACTGAAGTCCCTCATCCCTGGAACCATTCTGGTCAATCTCCCCTTAACCTTCTCTGCTCTAAGGAGAACAACCCCAGCTTCTCCAGTCTCTCCACATCACTGAAGTCCCTCATCCCTGGAACCATTCTGGTCAATCTCCTCCGCACCCTCTCCAAGGCCTTGACATCTTTCCTGAAGTTTGTGGGGCCCAGAATTGGACACAGCCTAACCAGTGATTTACAAAATGTTTAGCAATAACTTCCATACTTTTGTACTCAATACCTCTATTTATAAATATTTGTAAACCTCCAGTTCTGGTTTCATTCCATTAAAAGTTTCTTACACGTTCTCCAGTACCTCTATATTCTTTTTATAATATGGAGACCAGAACTGTGCACAGTGCTCCAAGTGTGGTCTAACCAAGTTATATGGAGACCAGAACTGTGCACAGTGCTCCAAGTGTGGTCTAACCAAGGTATACGGAGACCAGAACTGTGCACAGTGCTCCAAGTGTGGTCTAACCAAGGTATATGGAGACCAGAACTGTGCACAGTGCTCCAAGTGTGGTCTAACCAAGTTATATGGAGACCAGAACTATGCACAGTGCTCCAAGTGTGGTCTAACCAAGGTATACGGAGACCAGAACTGCGTACAGTGCTCCAAGTGTGGTCTAACCGAGGTATATGGAGACCAGAACTGTGCACAGTGCTCCAAGTGTGGTCTAACCAAGGTATACGGAGACCAGAACTGAGCACAGTGCTCCAAGTGTGGTCTAACCAAGGTATACGGAGACCAGAACTGTGCACAGTGCTCCAAGTGTGGTCTAACCAAGGTATACGGAGACCAGAACTGTGCACAGTGCTCCAAGTGTGGTCTAACCAAGGTATATGGAGACCAGAACTATGCACATTGCTCCAAGTGTGGTCTAACCAAGGTATACGGAGACCTGAACTGTGCACAGTGCTCCAAGTGTGGTCTAACCAAGGTATATGGAGACCAGAACTGTGCACAGTGCTCCAAGTGTGGTCTAACCAAGGTATATGGAGACCAGAACTGTGCACAGTGCCCCAAGTGTGGTCTAACCAAGGTATATGGAGACCAGAACTGTGCACAGTGCTCCAAGTGTGGTCTAACCAAGGTATACGGAGACCAGAACTGTGCACAGTGCTCCAAGTGTGGTCTAACCAAGGTATACGGAGACCTGAACTGTGCACAGTGCTCCAAGTGTGGTCTAACCAAGGTATACGGAGACCAGAACTGTGCACAGTGCTCCAAGTGTGGTCTAACCAAGGTCTACGGAGACCAGAACTGTGCACAGTGCTCCAAGTGTGGTCTAACCAAGGTATACGGAGACCTGAACTGTGCACAGTGCTCCAAGTGTGGTCTAACCAAGGTATACGGAGACCAGAACTGTGCACAGTGCTCCAAGTGTGGCCTAAACAAGGTTCAAACAGGTTTAGCCTAACCTCCATCATTTACCGGTGACAGATTCTGTTAAGAATGTACTTACTGGCGGATAAGTAGGATGACAAGAATCACCACAAGTACGATGGCCAATAGCACAGCAACAATAATGATTATCAGTTTGATGTGACTGTCTGTAAGAAGCAAAGTGAATTATAAATCAAGAGTATAAGACCACTGGACCACTCCCACAGTAGTGCCCCTCCGACAGTGCAGCGCTCCCTCAGTAGTGCCCCTCCGACAGTGCAGCACTCCCTCAGTACTGCCCCTCCGACAGTGCAGCGCTCCCTCAGTACTGCCCCTCCGACAGTGCGGCGCTCCCTCAGTACTGCCCCTCCGACAGTGCGGCGCTCCCTCAGTACTGGCCCTCCGACAGTGCAGCGCTCCCTCAGTACTGCCCCTCCGACAGTGCGGCGCTCCCTCAGTACTGCCCCTTCAACAGTGCGCGCTCCCTCATTACTGCCCCTCCGACAGTGCGTTGCTCCCTCAGTTCTGCCCCTCTGACAGTGAAGCACTCCCTCAGTACTGGCCCTCCGACAGTGCAGCGCTCCCTCAGTACTGCCCCTCCGACAGTGCGGCGCTCCCTCAGTACTGCCCCTTCAACAGTGCGCGCTCCCTCATTACTGCCCCTCCGACAGTGCGTTGCTCCCTCAGTTCTGCCCCTCTGACAGTGAAGCGCTCCCTCAGTACTGGCCCTCCGACAGTGCAGCGCTCCCTCAGTACTGCCCCTCCGACAGTGCGGCGCTCCCTCAGTACTGCCCCTTCAACAGTGCGCGCTCACTCAGTCTCTGGAGTGGGGACTTTAACCCACAAACTTCTGACTCGGAGGTGAGGGTTCTACCCACCGAGTCACAGCTGGTACTAGGACTGGACCATTGCCTACAAACCGGTTTTGCAGTGTAGGGTCAAGTCATCGAAGCCAACAGGGGATAAGACCTTGGGACAAGATACTTACAGACAACGTCTATCCTATGTCCCTCTGACTGGTGGGCTCCGACTGAGTTTCGCGCCTCACAGAAGTACAGACCGTCCTGCTCCCTGGTGACTCTGTATAAGGTCAGGTCTTTCCCGGTTGATTGGTGCGGGATTGTCGTCTCTCCTCGCCTCTGGGTCCACTTGTACCAGCTCACGGGAGGATTACTGTCGCTGCTACACGTTAGGGTCATGTTGTCCCCTTCATTAATCACGTCCTTTGGAGATGAGATGGAAACCCTGGTGTCTCGGGGACCATCTGGCTCAAGAAGTCAAGATACACAGAAGGTCTTGCATTTATATAGCTCCATGCACACAGTAAACCATCTCAACAATCCTTAAATCAGACAAAAAATTCACACCAAACCTCAAGGAGGTATTGGGACAGGTGACCAAAAGCTGGGTCAAAGAGGTCGGTTTTAGGGAACGTCTTAAAGGAGGAGAGAGAGAGGCGGAGAGGTTTAGGGAGGGAATTCCAGAGCTCGGGGCCCAGGCGGCTGAAGGCACGGCCGCCAATGGTGGAGCGATGGAAATCGGGAGATGCACAAGAGGTCGGAATTGGAGGAGCACAGAGATCTGGGAGGGTTGTAGGGGCTGGAGGAGGTTACAGAGATAGGGAGGGTTGTAGGAGGCTGGAGGAGTTTACAGAGATAGGGAGGGTTGTAGGGGGCTGGAGGAGGTTACAGAGATAGGGAGGGTTGTAGGGGCTGGAGGAGGTTACAGAGATAGGGAGGGTTGTAGGGACTGGAGGAGGTTGCAGAGATAGGGACGGTTGTAGGGGCTGGAGGAGGTTACAGAGATAGGGAGGGTTGTAGGGGCTGGAGGAGGTTACAGAGATAGGGAGGGTTGTAGGGGCTGGAGGAGGTTACAGAGATAGGGAGGGTTGTAGGGACTGGAGGAGGTTGCAGAGATAGGGACGGTTGTAGGGGCTGGAGGAAGTTACAGAGATAGGGAGGGTTGTAGGGGCTGGAGGAGGTTGCAGAGATAGGGAGGGTTGTCGGGGTTGGAGGAGGTTACAGAGATAGGGAGGGTTGTAGGGGGCTGGAGGAGGTTACAGAGATAGGGAGGGTTGTAGGGGCTGGAGGAGGTTACCGGGATAGGGAGGGTTGTAGGGGTTGGAGGATGTCTGGGTTTAAAATTCTAACAGGACTAGACAGACTAGATGCAGGAAGGATGTTCCCAATGGTCGGGGAGTCCAGAACCAGGGGTCACAGTCTAAGGATAAGGGGTAAGCCATTTAGGACAGAGATGAGTAGGAATTTCTTCACCCAGAGAGTGGTGAACCTGTGGAATTCTCTACCACAGAAGGCAGTAGAGGCCAATTCATTAAATATATTCAAGAAGGAGTTAAATATATTTCTTAAGGCTAAAGGGATCAAGGGATATGGGGAGAAGGCAGGGACAGGGCACTGAATTTGGATGATCAGCCACAGGGGTCAGTGCTCGGTCCCCAACTCTTTACAATCTATATTAACGATTTGGAGGAGGGGACCGAGTGTAACATATCAAAGTTTGCAGATGATACTAAGATGGGAGGGAAAGTAGTGAGTGAGGAGGACATAAAAAACCTGCAAGGGGCCATAGACAGGCTAAGTAAGTGGGCAGAGATTTGGCAGATGGAATACAATACTGGAAAGTGTGAGGTTATGCACTTTGGCAGGAAAAATCGTAGAGCAAGTTATTATCTTAATGGCAAGAAACTGGAAAGTACTGAAGTACAAAGGGATCTGGGGGTCCTGGTGCACGAAACTCAAAAGGTTAATATGCAGGTGCAGCAAGTGATTAAGAAGGCCAATAGAATGTTGGCTTTCATTGCTAGGGGGATAGAATATAAAAATAGGGAGGTATTGCTTCAGTTGTACAAGGTATTGGTGAGACCGCACCTGGAATACTGCGTACAGTTTTGGTGTCCATACTTAAGAAAGGACATACTTGCTCTCGAGTCAGTACAAAGAAGGTTCACTCGGTTAATCCCGGGGATGAGGGGATGGACATATGAGGAGAGGTTGAGTAGATTGGGACTCTACTCATTGGAGTTCAGAAGAATGAGAGGTGATCTTATTGAAACATATAAGATTGTGAAGGGGTTGGATCGGGTGCATGCGGGGAGGATGTTCCCGATGATGGGTGAAACTAGAACTAGGGGGCATAGTCTTAGAATAAGGGGCTGCTCTTTCAAAACTGAGATGAGGAGGAACTACTTCACTCAGAGGGTGGTAGGTCCATGGAATATGCTGCCCCAAAAAGCTGTAGAAGCTACATCATTACATAAATTTAAAACAGAAATAGACAGTTTCCTAGAAGTAAAGGGAATTAAGGGTTACGGGGAGCGGGCAGGAATTTGGACATGAGTCTAGGTTCGGATCGGACATGGCCCTGTGGGTAGCGGAGCGGGCCCAGGGGCCGTGTAGCCTGATCCTGCTCCTATTTCATGTGTCTAATTCTGTTAGATTCAGGAGATGGTTCTGTGATAGTAGATTGGCGGTTAGGATCAGATCAGCCATGATCTTATTGAATGGCGGAGCAGACTCGAGGGGCCGATTGGCCTACTCCTGCTCCTATCTTCTGTGTTTCTATGTTTCTATGTATGTGTGCACAAATAGTTGAAGGTGGCAGGGCAGGTTGAGAAAGCAGTTAAAAAAGGCACACGGGATCCTGGGCTTCATAAATAGAGGCACAGGGTACAAAAGCAAGGAAGTTATGATGAACCTTTATAAAACACTGGTTCGGCCTCAACTGGAGTATTGTGTCCAATTCTAGGCACCGCACTTTAGGAAGGATGTGAAGGCCTTAGAGAGGGAGCAGAAAAGATTGACCAGAATAGTCCCAGGGATGAGGGACTTCAGTGATGTGGAGAGACTGGAGAAGCTGGGGTTGTTCTCCTTGGAGCAGAGAAGGTTAAAGGGAGATTGACCAGAATGGTCCCAGGGATGAGGGACTTCAGTGATGTGGAAAGACTGGAGAAGCTGGGGTTGTTCTCCTTAGAGCAGAGAAGGTTAAGGGGAGATTGACCAGAATGGTCCCAGGGATGAGGGACTTCAGTGACGTGGAGAGACTGGAGAAGCTGGGATTGTTTTCCTTAGAGCAGAGAAGGTTAAGGGGAGATTGACCAGAATGGTCCCAGGGATGAGGGGCTTCAGTGATGTGGAGAGACTGGAGAAGCTGGGATTGTTCTCCTTAGAGCAGAGAAGGTTAAGGGAAGATTGACCAGAATGGTCCCAGGGATGAGGGACTTCAGTGATGTGGAGAGACTGGAGAAGCTGGGATTGTTCTCCTTAGAGCAGAGAAGGTTAAGGGGAGATTGACCAGAATGGTCCCAGGGATGAGGGACTTCAGTGATGTGGAGAGACTGGAGAAGCTGGGATTGTTCTCCTTAGAGCAGAGAAGGTTAAGAGCAGATTGACCAGAATGGTTCCTGGAATGAGGGACTTCACTTACGTGGATAGACTGGAGAAGCTGGGGTTGTTCTCCTTAGAGCAGAGAAGGTTGAGAGGAGATTTGATCAAGGTGTTCAAAATCATGAGGGGTCTGGACAGAGTAGATAGAGAGAAACTGTTCCCATTGGCGGAAGGGTCGAGAACCAGAGGACACAGATTTAAGGTGATTGGCAGAAGAACCAAAGGCGACATGAGGAAAATCTTTTTTACGCAGCGAGTGATTAGGATCTGGAATGCGCTGCCTGAAAGGGTGGTGGAGGCAGATTCAATCGTGGCTTTCAAATGGGAATTGGATAAGTACCTGAAGGAAAACAAAATTGCAGGGCTCCGCGGAAAGGGCGGGGGAGTGGGATTAGCTGAAGCGCTCTCGCAGAGAGCCGGCGCGGGCTCGACGGGCCGAATGGCCTCCTCCTGTGCTGTAACCATTTAATGATTCTAACATCTGACGGAGAAGGACATCGAGACGAGACCTTTCCGTGATATCCAAGTACTCACAGATCACATTAATCCGGAAAGACTGCGACAAGCTGCTTCCCATCGAGTTAGTCACTTCGCAATAATACTCCCCAGAATCCTTCCAATCGACAGCTTTGAGCGTCAGCATCATGCTGCCTTGCTGGTTGATAATAGCTCTGCCCTTATACCAGGCGTACTGAGGTGGTGGACTGCTCTTTGATTTACAGGTCAAGGTAACACCCTCTCCTTCCTTCACCTGCCCCTTGGGTGAACTACACTGAACCTGTGTGTCCTTCGGAGCATCTGGAAAGTAAAGGGAAGAAGGATTCAAGGAGTGTGAGGACAGAAATGCAGCACAACATCAAGGGCCGTGTTCCTGACGCCATCGTCCCTTCTTTATGCTGCCGCTATCTGTTAATGCCCCTTCCCCGTGTGCAGGAGAGCTTCAGGATTGCATCAAGTCCACAGCACAGAAACAGGTCATTCGGCCCCACTGGTCAGTGCCGGTGTTTGTGCTCCACACCAGCCTCCTCCCACCCCTCTTCATCTCACCCCATCAACACCAGCCTCCTCCCACCCCTCTTCATCTCACCCCATCAACACCAGCCTCCTCCCACCCCTCTTCATCTCACCCCGTCAACACCAGCCTCCTCCCACCCATCTCCATCTCACTCCGTCAACACCAGGCTCCTCCCACCACTCTTCATCTCACCCCATCAATACCAGCCTCCTCCCACCCCTCTTCATCTCACCCCATCAACATCAGCCTCCACCCACCCCTCTTGATCTCACCCCATCAACACCAGCCTCCTCCCACCCCTCTTCATCTCACCCCATCAACACCAGCCTCCTCCCACCCCTCTTCATCTCACCCCATCAACACCAGCCTCCTCCCACCCCTCTTCATCTCACTCCATCAACACCAGCCTCCTCCCACCCCTCTTCATCTCACTCCATCAACACCAGCCTCCTCCCACCCCTCTTCATCTCACCCCATCCAAACCAGCCTCCTCCCACCCCTCTTCATCTCACCCCATCAACACCAGCCTCCTCCCACCCCTCTTCATCTCACCCCATCAACACCAGCCCCCTCCCACCCCTCTTCATCTCACCCCATCAACACCAGCCTCCTCCCACACCTCTTCATCTCACCCAATCCACATTAGCCTCCTCCCACCCCTCTTCATCTCACCCCATCAACACCAGCCTCCTCCGACCCCTCTTCATCTCACCCCAACACCAGTCTCCTCCCACCCCTTCTTCATCTCACCCCATCAACACCAGCCTCCTCCCATCCCTCTTCATCTCACCCCATCAACACCAGCCTCCTCCCACCCCTCTTCATCTCACCCCATCAACACCAGCCTCCTCCCACCCCTCTTCATCTCACCCCATCAACACCAGCCTCCTCCCACCCTTCTTCATCTCACCCCATCACCACCAGCCTCCTCCCACCCCTCTTCATCTCACCCCATCAACACCAGCCTCCTCCCACCCCTCTTCAGCTCACCCCATCAACACCAGCCTCCTCCCACCCCTCTTCATCTCACCCCATTATCATATCCTTCTATTTCTTTCTCCCTCGTGTGTTTATCCAGCTTCCCCTTAAATGTATCTCTGCTCTTCGCCTCGACCACTCCCTGCGGTAGCGAGTTCCCCATTCTCACCACTCTCTGGGTAAAGAAGTTTCTCCTGAATTCCCTATTGGATTTATCAGTGACTCTCTTATATTGATGGCCCCTAGTTCTGGTCTCCCCCACAAGTGGAAACATCTTCTCTACGTCTACCCTATCGAACCCCTTCATAATCCTAAAGCCCTCGATCAGGTCACCCCTCAGCCTTCTCTTTTCCAGAGAAAGGAGCCCCAGCCTGTTCAATCTTTCCTGATTGTTATACTCCCTCAGTTCCGGTATCATCCTTGTAAATCTTTTTTGCACCTTCTCCAGTGCCTCTATATCCTTTAATAATATGGAGACCAGAACTGTGTGCAGTACTCCAACTGTGGTCTAACCAAGGTATATGGAGACCAGAACTGTGCACAGTGCTCCAAGTGTGGTCTAACCAAGGTATATGGAGAACAGAACTGTGCACAGTGCTCCAAGTGTGGTCTATCCAAGGTATACGGAGACCGGAACTGTGCACAGTGCTCCAAGTGTGATCGACACAAGGTATATGGAGACCAGAACTTTGCTGAGTGCTCCATGTGTGGTCTAACCAAGGTATATGGAGACCCGAAATGTGCACAGTGCTCCAAGTGTGGTCTAACCAAGGTATATGGGGACCAGAACTGTACGCAGTGCTCCAAGTGTGGTCTAACCAAGGTATATGGAGACCAGAACTGTGCACAGTGCTCCAAGTGTGGAGAACCAAGGTATACGGAGACCAGAACTGTGCACAGTGCTCCAAGTGTGGTCTAACCGAGGTATATGGAGACCAGAACTGTGCACAGTGCTCCAAGTGTGGTCTAACCAAGGTATACAGTGACCAGAACTGTGCACAGTGCTCCAAGTGTGGTCTAACCAAGGTTTATGGAGACCAGAACTGTGCACAGTGCTCCAAGTGTGATCTAACCAAGGTATATGGAGACCAGAACTGTGCACAATGCTCACTGCATTGGTTGGGTACCAGGTATATCACACTATAGGTTGGGTAGAAGGTATAGTACACGATTGTTACTTACACTGCACCTTAAAGCGTTTGGGTTGGGACTCCTGTTCACCGATGATATTCTTTGCAATACAGAAATAGTCACATGACTCATCTTCACTTGAAATTGTAATTGTAATTGAAGGAGAAGTTGGTCCTAAACGCTCGTCTGTTCTTCTGCATCTTTTCCGCCAGTTATAGTCATTCGCGGGAGGTTTCGCATCACTTTTGCATCTTAAAGTAAGGAAGGACCCTTCATTCGCTGAATCTGAGGAACTGATCTGCACATTCGAGGGTTTATCTGTGTTCAAACATTTTACCATTTAATTCATCTCGAACTTTATTATTGGGAATAAAAAAAGGTGGAGGAAAAGATTTCAGAAAAACAATCAACCTGAAACAAAATCAAATAACGCCTGAAATAGACCAGCAACATCATCGCGTAATAAAACGTCCTAAGGCGCTTCACAGGGCTGGAGGAGGTTACAGAGATAGGGAGTGTTGTAGGGGCTGGAGGAGGTGACAGAGATAGGGAGGGTTGTAGGGGCTGGAGGAGGTTACAGAGATAGGGAGGGTTGTTGGGGCTGGAGGAGGTTACAGAGATAGGGAGGGTTGTAGGGGCTGGAGGCGGTTACAGAGATAGGGAGGGTTGTAGGGGCCTGGAGGAGGTTACAGAGATAGGGAGGGTTGTAGGGGCTGGAGGAGGTTACTGAGATAGGGAGGGTTGTAGGGGCTGGAGGAGGTTACAGAGTTAGGGAGGGTTGTAGGGGCTGGAGGAGGTTACAGAGATAGGGAGGGTTGTAGGGGCTGGAGGAGGTTACAGAGATAGGGAGGGTTGCAGGGGGCTGGAGGAGGTTACAGAGATAGGGAGGGTTGTAGGGGCTGGAGGTGGTTACAGAGATAGGGAGGGTTGTAGGGGCTGGAGGCGGTTACAGAGATAGGGAGGGTTGTAGGGGCTGGAGGTGGTTACAGAGATAGGGAGGGACATAGGGGCTGGAGGAGGTTACAGAGATTGGGAGGGTTGTAGGGGCTGGAGGCGGTTACAGAGATAGGGAGGATTGTAGGGGACTGGTGGAGGTTACAGAGATAGGGAGGGTTGTAGGGGGCTGGAGGAGGTTACAGAGATAGGGAGGGTTGTAGGGGGCTGGTGTAGGTTACAGAGATGGGGAGGGTTGTAGGGCTGGAGGAGGTTACAGAGATAGGGAGGGTTGTAGGAGGCTGGAGGCGGTTACAGAGATGGGGAGGGTTGTAGGAGGCTGGAGGAGGTTACAGAGATAGGGAGGGGCCGAGGAGGGATTTGAAGACAGGATGAGGATTAGTCCCAACCACCTCATGCTCTTTCCCCACAGTCGTACTGTGGGTGAGGAGACCATGGAAAAATATAAACATGAAGATTCGAGACTTAGGCTTAGAAATTCGGTGGGCTTTGTTGTGTGAACCAGGCAGACAGGCTTCCAACTACGAGATTCTCTTTATTGGTAAAATGGCTGCCTGCAGCGTTCCCGGGTAATTCCCATAATGCATTGCACAGTACATTACCTGTGCTGTCTCTCTGTAGCAATTTATGTTAGTTTTCCAGTTAATTCAGGGGTTTGAGTAAGTTGGGTCGATTCCCATTGTGTGCTGCCACCTAGTGGCTATTTGGTACCTAGCAACTGCAGTAAAAGTGCAGTAAAGTGCAGTAAAGTAAAGTACAGTATACTACAGACCTACAGAGGCACATGCTCTGGGAAGTTATATTGTTCCCACGCCTGAGTCTTGGATATTATTTGTCTGTAAGTACTTGAGAATGTTATAGATGATTAGTGTACACTGTATGTTGCAGAAAATGTTTAGTTTGTAACTTTTCTCTGTAAGCAAACTTACACAGCTAGCCGTGAAGTGCTCGCTCTCTGTCTAGCTGGTTAACTAGTAGCTGTATTTTGATGCACTATGTACGGGACTAATTTAAAGAGAATGTCTTCCAGTTTGCTAAATGTATATTCACAGTAAGCTGTGTTTCCACGTGTTTGGTAATTTACATGCCAAATGTACTGTGTTGCTCAGGCGTACCTAAATTTGTGTATACATATCAGTTATGCGCTTGTATACTAATGTGTGCTTCCATTTCTGTGTTGTATTTCAGTTTTACAATAAGAATCTTTCAGTAAAGCTTTACAAGAAAAGTCAAGCCTTGTGATTTTTATGGGAAGATATCAAGTTATTAGCTATCTGTCTAGCTCTGCATAGGAACGCGCTGCGAGGGCAGAAAATTACCGTATTTACTGGTGTTAAACTCACACATTACATTACCGTATTGACTGGTGTCAAACTCGCAATCAATACACGACAGGCTGCGCCACCAGGTAACGCTCAAAGAGGGCACTTAGTGGGTTTAGCGCCACTGGCCACGCCTCCCGCGAAACTTAGCCGGGCGCTAATGGCGGCGTTAGCCGGTAGCGCTTTGCCGCCACCGATGATGTCATCGGTGTGCGCAGCGCCCCGCTACCGCCCCGAGCGCCAAATTTGGTAGCGACCCCCACTGTAACGCCGGTCGCAATTTGCGACCGGTTCAGGGGGGCCTATCTGCGGAGGCAGAGGCGCTGAGGTGCGGGGCGGCCATTTATTTTGCTGGCTGCCTGCCAGCACATCTTCACGCAGCCGTCCCCGGCCTCCTGAGCTCCCCCCCCCCCCCTGCGTTGTGCTGGCTGTCTCCCAAGAGCACGACACTTCTCCTCGGTGCCAGGCTCTTTTGCTGGCACTCGCGATCTCAGATCGCGCTGCAGCAGGCCCCTCCCCTTTAAGAAGGGGAGGAAGGCCTGCAGTACCGCAGCGCGCCGTGCCGCAGCGTGTGGCGCTGTGGCACGTTACGCTGTGAACTTCAGATGCCGCGCCCCAAGACGGATGCGGGGCGCCTCGAGTAGCGCCGCGCTTCCGTTTGGGGCGCTCAAACAGAATATCCGGTGGGCGCTCGCGACTCCTTCCGGGGCGGTACTTCCGGCGCCATGGCGAGACTGGCGCTACCGAATTTCTAGGCTTTAATTTGGAGGTACATAGCTAGAGCAAAAGGTTGGGTAGAGGGTATATCACACTCCATAGGTTGGGTACAGGGAATATCACACTCTATAGTTTGGGGAGAGTCTATATCACACTCTACAGGTTGGGTAGAGGGTATATCTCACTCTCTAGGTTGGGTAGAGTGTATATCACAGTTTACAGGTTGGGTAGAGTGTATATCACACTGAATAGGTTGGGTAGAGGGTATGTCACACAGTACAGGTTAGGTAGAGGGTATATCACACTGTACCGGTTGGATAGATGGTATATCTCACTCTACAGGTTGGGTAGAGGGTAGATCACACTCTAGAGGTTGGGTAGACGGTATATCACACTGTGCAGGTTGGGTAGAGTGTATATTACACTCTATAGGTTGGTAGAGGGTATATCACACTGTACAGGTTAGGTAGAGGGTATATCACACTCTACAGGTTGAGTAGAGGGTATATCTCACTCTCTAGGTTGGGTAGAGTGTATATCACAGTTTACAGGTTGAGTAGAGTGTATATCACACTGAATAGGTTGGGTAGAGTGTATATCTCACTCTACAGGTTGGGTAGAGGGTATATCACACTGTACAGGTTGGGTAGAGTGTATATCACACTGTACAGGTTAGGTAGAGGGTATATCACACTGTACAGGTTAGGTAGAGGGTATATCACATTCTATAGGTCGGGTAGAGGGCATATCACTGTACAGGTTGGGTCGAGTGTATATCTCACTCTACAGGTTGGGTAGAGGGTATATCACACTGTACAGGTTGGGTAGAGTGTATATCACACTCTATAGGTTGGGTAGAGGGTATACCACACTCTATAGGTTGGGTAGAGGGTATATCACACTGTACAGGTTAGGTAGAGGGTATATCGCACTGTACTGGTTAGGTAGAGGGTATATCACACTGTGCAGTTTGGGTGGAGGGTATATCACACTGTACCATTGAGTAGAGTGTATATCACACTGTGCAGGTTGGGTAGAGCGTATGTCACACTGTCGAGGTTGGATAGAGTGTATATTGCACTGTACAGGTTGGGTAATGGGTATATCACACTGTACAGGTTGGGTAGAGTGTATATCACACTGCATAGGTTTGGGTAGGTGGTATATCACACTTTACAGTTTGGGAAGACGGTATATCACATTCCACAGCTTGGGTAGAGGGTATATCACATGCTACAGGTTGGGAAGACTGTACTTCACACTGTATAGGTTGGGTAGAGGGTATATCACACTCTACAGGTTGGGTAGAGGGTATATCACACTGTACATGTTGGGTAGAGGGTATATCACACTGTACAGTTTGGGTAGCGTGTACAAAGTACTCATAACGCCCATATACAAAAGTGGGGACCCAAATAACTATCGAGGCATCTGTGTAAACAGTAACCTGGGGAAGGTTTTCTGTAGTATCATAAACAAAAGACTCATAAACTTCCTTGAGGAGCACAATGTCTTGAGTAAAAGCCAAATTGGATTCCTACCAAACTATAGAACATCAGATCATATCTTCACCCTACAGACCCTAATTGACAAACATGTTCATCAAAACAAAAGCAAAATTTTTGCCTGCTTTATAAATTTCCAGAAGGCTTCCGATTCCATCTGGCACGACGGTCTATTCTTGAAACTTATTGAAAGTGGTGTAGGGGGAAAACCACATGGGCCTAGAAATTCAGTGGCCTGCGCCACCAGTTTGTGCCCAAAGAGGGCTTTCGCGCCAGTCTGCAAACTTCAGGCGAAATTCAGCGGTGCGCTAATGGCGGCGTTAGGCTGTAGCGCTGCGCCGCCACCGATGACGTCATCGGTGTGCGCAGCGCCCCGTTTCCGCGAAGAACGCCATATTAAGTCGCGCCCGCCTCTTCAGCGCCGGCCGCAAACAGCGACCGGTACATAGGGCCTACCTGTGGCGGTAGTGGCGGTAATTAAAGTGGAGGTGCGGCCGGCCGCTTTTTCGGCGGCCGCTTGCCCGCACCTCCTTCCCCGGCCTCCTCCACCCCCCCCCCCCGCAGCATTGCCGGCTGCTTTCCGCGAGCCCGGCACTTCTCCGTTGTGCCGGGCTCTTTTGCCGGCACTCGCGATCGGGGCTCCGGCTGCTGCAGGCACCTCCCCCTTAAGAGAGGGAGGAAGGCCTGCAGTGCCGCCGCCTGCCGCTACGCTGCGGGTGGCGCTGCGGCCACTAGCGCGCCGATAATCAGTTTCAGCGCCCAAGCGGGGCGCCGAAACCCCTGTTTAGCGGCCGCCTTTCACTTGGTGCGCTGACACTGAATATCCCGCTTGCGCAAGTGGATCCGCGCGCAGCGGTAATTCCGGCGCCCAGGCGAGCTGGGCGCCCCAAAATGAATTTCTAGGCCATGATGTAATTAAATCAATGTGTACAAACAATAAATGTGCAGTTAAAATTGGAGACAAACAAACAAAATACTTCCCACAGGGGCGGGGTGTGACACAGGGCTCGCCCATCTCACCGACACTCTTTAATATTTACATAAATGAATTGGCAAAACTACTTGAACAATCTACAGCACCCGGCCTCACGCTATATGAATCCAAGGTTAAATTCCTCCTCTATGCAGATGACCTGGTTCTGCTGTCACCAACTAAGGAGGGTCTACAGCAGAACCTGGATCTGCTGGAGTCATTCTGTCAGACCTGGGCCCTGACAATAAACCACCAAAGAACCAAAGTCCTTGTGTTCCAGCAAAGATCCAGACATCAGGGACCCAGAATAAATTTCACACTAGGAACAACTAAAATTGAACAAACCACTAACTACACATACTTGGGCTTAAAAATCAGCTCTACGGGAAATTTTCATCTGGCTGTGAATGAACTGAAAGAGAAAGCTAGAAGGGCTTTCTATGCCATTAAAAGATCAATCCAAACAGAAATCCCAATTAGCATTTGGCTCAAAATTTTTAAATCAGTAATTGAACCAATTGCACTCTATGGAAGTGAGGTGTAGGGACCGCTAATACAACAAGAATTTGCAAAATGGGACAAACACCCGATTGAGATTCTACATGCAGAATTCTGTAAAAGTATCCTCCGGACTCAAAGGAAAACCATAAACAATGCATGCAGGGCAGAACTAGGCCAATATCCATTAATAATTACTATCCAAAAAAGAGCCACCAAATTTTGGAAACACCTAAAAATGAGCAACCCCCACTGCTATCATTACGAAGCCCTGAAATGCCAAGAGAGGACCATAAAGAAGAATACCCTCAGTCAACTAGTCCTGGGACTCAGTGAAGCAAACACTAACACTACTAACAATAACCAGCCCCAGGACAGTGACATCGTAGCACAGAGAATTCGACCCAACACAATTGTCACTAAGCAAAAGGAAAAATACCTGTCATATTGGGCAGAAACAACAAAAACCCAAAACAAACTCAATTGCTACTTGGCCCTAAACAGACAATACAACGTGGCTGAATACCTGACCATGGTAAAGGATAGCAAACTGAGAAAAACCTTGACAAGGTACAGACTTAGTGAACATAGCCTGGCCATCGAAAAATGCAGACACAGACAGACCCGGCTGCCAAGAGAGGACAGGATATGCTCTCACTGCAGTCAGGGAGTGGTGGAGACAGAGATGCACTTCCTCACAGCTTGTGGAAAATATCAGGGCATCAGGGAGAATTTCTACCAAAAATTCACACAAATATGCCCTGAATTCAGAAATTTGAATGATGACCAAAAACTCCCATACCTACTAGGGGAACAGAGAAACTGTGAAACCTTAGCGGCACATTATGTTACAGCTTGCCATAAACAGAGGGACAACCAGTAAACCTAAGAAAAGAGTATATACAAATTATACGAATGTATATTTATACACTCAGGGATATATCTGTTTATACAATGTATGAATAGATCTGCGTTTATGTGTTCAACCATAAATGTTTTTCGATGCTTTGGCAACATAAGATGTACCTTATCATGCCAATAAAGCGATTTGAATTGAATTGAATTGAATTGTATGTCACACTCTATAGGTTGGGCAGAGTGTATATCACACTATACAGGTTAGGTAGAGGGTAAATCACACTCTATAGGTTGGGTAGAGTGTATATCACACTGTACTGGTTGGGTAGAGGGTATATCACACTTTACAGGTTGGGTAGAGGGTATATCACACTCTACAGGTTGGGTAGAGGGCATGTCACACTCCACAGGTTGGGTAGAGTGTATATCACACTGTACAGGTTGGGTAGAGAGTATATCACACTGTACAGGTTGGGAAGAGGGTATATCACACTGCATAGATTGGGTAGAGGGTATATCACACTGTGCAGGTTGGGTAGAGCGTATATCACACTGCATAGGTTGGGTAGATGGTATATCACACTGCATAGGTTTGGGTAGAGGGTATATCACACTCTACAGGTTGGGTAGAGGGTATATCTCACTCTCTAGGTTGGGTAGAGGGTATAGCACACGGTATAGGTTGGGTGGAGGGTATATCTCACTCTCTAGGTTGGGTAGAGGGCATGTCACACTCCACAGGTTGGGTAGAGTGTATATCACACTGTACAGTTTGGGTAGAGAGTGTATCACACTGTACAGGTTGGGTAGAGTGTATAGCACACAGTATAGGTTGGGTAGAGGCTGTATCACACTCTATAGGTTGGCTAGAGTGTATATCACACTTTACACGTTGGGTAGAGGGTATATCACACAGTACAGGTGGGGTCGATGGTATATCACACTGCACCCTTTGGGTAGAGGGTATATCACACTGTATAAGTTGGGTAGAGGGTATATCACACTGTGCAGGTTGGGTAGAGGGTATATCACACTGTACAGGTTGGGTAGAGGGTATATCGCACTCTAGTTTGGGTAGAGGGTATATCACACTTTACAGGTTGGGTAGAGAGTATATCACACTGTACAGTTTTGGTAGAGGGTATATCACACTGTACCGGTTGGGTAGAGGGTATACCACACTGTACAGGTTGGGTAGAGGGTATATCACACTGCATATGTTGGGTAGTGTGTATATCACATTGTATAGTTGGGTAGTGGGTATATCACACTGTATAGGTTGGATAGAGGGTATATCACACTGTATAGGTTGGGTAAAGGGTATATCACACTTTATAGGTTGTGTAGAGTGTAACTCACACTGTATAGGTTGACTAGGGGATATATCACATTTTATAGGTTGGGTAGACAGTATATCACTGTATATGTTGGGTAGTGGCTATATCACATTGTATAGTTGGGTAGAGGGTATATCACACTGTATATGTTGGGTAGCGGGTATATCACACTGTACAGGTTGGGTAAAGGGTATATCACACTGTATAGGTTAGGTAGAGTGTATATCACACTGTATAGGTTGGCTAGGGGATATATCACATTTTATAGGTTGGGTAGAGGGTATATCACACTTTACAGGTTGAGTAGAATGTATATCACACTGTAAATGTTGAGCAGAGGCTATATCACACACTACAGGTTGGGAAGAGGGTATATCACACTGCATAGGTTGGGTAGAGAGTATATCACACTGAGCAGGTTGGGTAGAGTGAATATCACACAGTACAGGTTGGGTAGAGTGTATATCACACTGTATCAGTTGGGTAGAGGCTATATCACACTCTACAGGTTGGGAAGAGGGTACATCACACTCTACAGGTTGGGTAGAGGGTATATCACACTCTATAGGTTGGGTAGAGGGTATATCACACTGTACAAGTGGGGTAGAGGGTATATCACACTGTGCAGGTTGGGTAGAGCATATATCACACTGCATAGGTTGGGTAGAGGGTATATCACACTGCATAGGTTTGGGTAGAGGGTATATCACACTCTACAGGTTGGGTAGAGGGTATATCTCACTCTCTAGGTTGGGTAGAGGGTATAGCACACGGTATAGGTTGGGTGGAGGGTATATCTCACTCTCTAGGTTGGGTAGAGGGTATATCACATTTTATAGTTTGGGTAGAGAGTATATCACACTGTATAGGTTCGGTAGAGTGTGTATCACTCTGTACTGGTTGGGTAGAGTGTATATCACACACTAAGGTTTGGCAGAGGGTATACCACACTGTATAGGTTGGGTAGAGGCTATATCACACTCTACAGGTTGGGAAGAGTGTATATCACACTGCATAGGTTGGGTAGAGGGTATATCAGAAGTGTACAGGTTGGGTAGAGTGAATATCACACTGTACAGGTTGGGTAGAGGGTATATCACACTGTATCAGTTGGGTAGAGTCTATATCACACTCTACAGCTTGGGTAGAGGGTATATCACACTCTACAGGTTGGGTAGAGGGTATATCACACTCTATAGGTTGGGTAGATGGTATATCTCACTCTACAGGTTGGGTAGAGTGTATATCACTCTACAGGCTGGGTAGAGGATATATCTCACTCTACAGGTTGGGTAGAGGGTATATCTCACTCTGCAGGCTGGGTAGAGAGTATATCACACTATATATGTTGGGTAGCGGGTATATCACATTGTATAGTTGGGTAGAGGGCATATCACACTGTATATGTTGGGTAGCGGGGTATTTCACATTGTATAGTTGGGTAGAGGGTATATCACACTGTATAGTTTGGGTAGAGGGTGAATCACACTGTATAGGTTGGGTAGAGTGTATATCACACTGTATAGGTTGGCTAGGGGACATATCACATTTTATAGGTTGGGTAGAGAGTATATCACACTATCTAGGTTGCATAGAGGGCATATCACACTTTACATGTTGAGTACAATGTATATCACACTTTAAATGTTGAGTAGAGGGTATATTACAGTCTATAGGTTGGGTAGAGTGTATCTCACACTGTACAGGTTGGGTAGATGGTATATCTCACTCTCTATGTTGGGTAGAGGCTGTATCACACTCTATAGGTTGGGTAGAGTGTAGATCACACTTTACAGGTTGTGTAGAGGGTATATCACACTGTACAGGTGGGGTAGACGGTATATCACACGGCACCCATTGGGTAGAGGGTATATCACACTGTATAGGTTTGGTAGAGGGTATATCACAATGTGCAGGTTGGGTAGAGGGTATATCACACTGTACAGGTTGGGTAGAGGGTATATCACACTGTTTAGTTTTGGTAGAGGTTATATCACACTGTGCAGGTTGGGTAGAGTGTACATCACACTGTACAGGTTGGGTAGAGGGTATATCACACTGTATCAGTTGGGTAGAGGCTATATCACACTCTATAGGTTGGGAAGAGGGTATATCACACTCTGCAGGTTGGGTAGATGGTATATCTCACTCTACAGGTTGGGTAGAGGGTATATCACTCTACAGGCTGGGTAGAGGGTATATCTCACTCTACAGGTTGGGTAGAGGGTATATCTCACTCTACAGGCTGGGTAGAGGGTATATCACACTGTATATGTTGGGTAGCGGGTATATCACATTGTATATTTGGGTAGTGGGTATATCACACTGTATAGGTTGGGTAGAGGGTATATCACACTGTATAGGTTGGCTAGGGGACATATCACATTTTATAGGTTGGGTAGAGAGTATATCACACTGTCTAGGTTGCATAGAGGGAATACCACACTTTACATGTTGAGTAGAATGTATATCACACTGTAAATGTTGAGTAGAGGGTATATCACAGTCTATAGGTTGGGTAGAGTGTATATCACACTGTACAGGTTGGGTAGAGGGTATATCACACTTTAAATGTTGGGTAGAGGGTATATCACACTCTACAGGTTGGGTAGAGGGTATATCACACTCTACAGGCTGGGTAGAGGGTATATCACACTGTATAGGTTGGGTAGAGTGTATATCACACTCTATAGGTTGGGTAGAGTGTATCTCACACTGTACAGGTTGGGTAGATGGTATATCTCTGTCTCTAGATTGGGTAGAGGCTGTATCACACTCTATAGGTTGGGTAGAGGGTATATCACACTGTACAGGTGGGGTAGATGGTATATCACACAGCACCCATTGGGTAGAGGGTATATCACACTGCAGAGGTTTGGTAGAGGGTATATCACAATGTGCAGGTTGGGTAGAGGGTATATCACACTGTACAGGTTGGGTAGAGGGTATATCACACTGTTTAGTTTTGGTAGAGGTTATATCACACTGTGCAGGTTGGGTAGAGTGTATATCACACTGCATAGGTTGGGTAGAGGGTATATCACACTGCATAGGTTTGGGTAGATGGTATATCACACTCTACAGGTTGGGTAGAGGGTATATCTCACTCTCTATGTTGAGTAGAGGGTATATCACACTGTATAGGTTGGGTTGAGGGTATATCTCACTCTCTAGGTTGGGTAGAGAGTATATCACACTGTATAGGTTGGGTAGAGGGTGTATCACTCTGTACTGGTTGGGTAGAGTGTATATCAAACTGTATAGGTTGGGTAGAGGGTGTATCACTCTGTACTGGTTGGGTAGAGTGTATATCACACACTAAGGTTTGGTAGAGGGTATACCACACTGTATAGGTTGGTTAGAGGCTATATCACACTCTACAGTTTGGGAAGAGGGTATATCACACTGCATAGGTTGGGTAGAGGGTATATCAAAGTGTACAGGTTGGGTAGAGTGAATATCACACTGTACAGGTTGGGTAGAGGCTATATCACACTCTATAGGTTGGGTAGAGGGTATATCTCACTCTACAGGTTGGGTAGAGGGTATATCTCACTCTACAGGCTGAGTAGAGGGTATATCACACTGTATATGTTGGGTAGCGGGCATATCACATTGTATAGTTGGGTAGTGGGTATATCACACTGTATAGGTTGGGTAGAGGGTATATCAAACTGTATAGGTTGGGTAAAGGGTATATCACACTGTATAGTTTGGGTAGAGTCTATATCACACTTTATAGGTTGGCTAGGGGATATATCACATTTTATAGGTTGGGTAGAGAGTATATCACGCTGTATATGTTGGGTAGCGGGTATATCACATTGTATAGTTGGGTAGAGGGTATATCAGACTGTATGTGTTGGGTAGCGGGGTATTTCACATTGTATAGTTGGGTAGAATGTATATCACACTATATAGTTTGGGTAGAGGTTGAACCACACTGTACAAGTTGGGTAGAGGGTATATCACACTGTACAGGTTGCGTAAAGTGTAAATCACACTGTATAGGTTTGGTAGAATGTATATCACACTCTACAGGTTGGGTAGAGGGTATATCTCACTCTGCAGGCTGGGTAGAGGGTATATCTCACTCTACAGGTTGGGTAGAGGGTATATCTCACTGTACAGGCTGGGTAGAGGATATATCACACTGTACAGGTTGGGTAGAGGGTATATCGCACACTATAGTTTGCGTAGAGGGTATATCACACTTTACAGGTTGGGTAGAGAGTATATCACAATGTCCAGTTTTGGTAGAGGGTATATCACTCTGTACAGGTTGGGTAGAGGGTATACCACTCTATACAGGTTGGGTAGAGGGTATATCACACTCTATAGGTTGGGTAGAGGGTATACCACACTGTACATGTTGGGTAGAGGGTATATCACACTGCATATGTTGGGTAGCGTGTATATCACATTGTATAGTTGGGTAGTGGGTATATCACACTGTATATGTTGGGTAGAGAGTATATCACACTGTCTAGGTTGGGTAGAGGGTAAATCACACTGTACAGGTTGGGTAGAGGGTATATCACACTGTACAGGTTGGGTAAAGAGTATATCACAATGTATAGGTTAGATAGTGTGTATATCAAACTGTATAGGTTGGCTAGGGGATATATCACATTTCATAGGTTGGTTAGAGAGTATATCACACTGTCTAGGTTGGGTAGAGGGTATATCACACTTTACAGGTTGAGTAGAATGTATATCACACTGTAAATGTTGAGCAGAGGCTATATCACACTCTGCAGGTTGGGAAGAGGGTATATCACACTGCATAGGTTGTGTAGAGGGTATATCAAAGTGTACAGGTCGGGTAGAGTGAATATCACACTCTACATGTTGGTTGGAGGGTATATCACACTCTATAGGTTGGGTAGAGGGTATATCTCACTCTACAGGTTGGGTAGAGGGTATATCTCAGTCTACAGGCTGGGTAGAGAGTATATCACACTGTACAGGTTGGGTAGAGTGTATTTTACACTGTCCAGGTGGAGTAGAGGGTTATTCACACTGTACAGGTTGGGTAGAGTGTATATCACACTCTATAGGTTGGGCAGAGTGTATATCACACTGTACAGTTTAGGTAGAGGATATATCACACTCTATAGGTTGGTTAGAGTGTATCTCACACTGTACAGGTTGGGTAGATGGTATATCTCACTCTCTAGGTTGGGTAGAGTCTGTATCACACTCTATAGGTTGGGTAGAGTGTATATCACACTTTACAGGTTGGGTAGAGGGTATATCACACTGTACAGGTGGGGTAGACGGTATATCACACTGCACCCATTGGGTAGAGAGTGTATCACACTGTATAGGTTTGGTAGGGGGTATATCACAATGTGCAGGTTGGGTAGAGGGTATATCACACTGTACAGGTTGGGTAGAGAGTATATCACACTGTATAGTTTGGGTAGAGGTTATATCACACTGTGCAGGTTGGGTAGAGCGTATATCACACTGCATAGGTTGGGTAGAGGGTATATCACACTGCATAGGTTTGGGTAGAGGGTATATCACACTTTACAGTTTGGGTAGAGGGTATATCACACTCTACAGGTTGGGTAGTTGGTATATCACAATCTACAGGTTGGGTAGAGGGTATATCACACTGTACCCATTGGTTAGAGGGTATATTACATTGTATAGGTTGGGCAGAGGGTATATCACACTGTGCAATTTGGGTAGAGTGTATATCACACCGTACTGGTTGGGTAGAGTGTATATCACACTGTGCAGTTTGGGTAGAGTGTATATCACACTGTACAATTTGGGTAGAGGGTATATCACACTTTACAGGTTGGGTAGAGCGTATATCACACTCTACAGGTTGGGTAGAGGGCATATCACACTCCACAGTTTGGGTAGAGTGTATATCACACTCTATAGGTTGGGCAGAGTATATATCACACTGTACAGGTTAGGTAGAGGGTATATCACACTATACAGGTTGGGTAGATGGTATATCTCACTCTCTAGGTTTGGTAGAGAGTGTATCACACTGTACAGGTTGGGTAGAGTGTATAGCACACTGTATAGGTAGGGTAGAGGCTGTATCTCACTCTATAGGTTGGGTAGAGTATATATCACACTTTACAGGTTGGATAGAGGGTATATCACATTGTACAGGTTGGTTAGCTGGTATATCACACTTTACCCATTGGGTAGAGGGTATATCACACTGTATAAGTTGGGTAGAGGGTATATCACACTCTGTAGGTTGGGTAGAGCGTATATCACACTGTACAGGTTGGGTAGAGGGTATATAACACTCTACAGGTTGGGTAGAGTGTATATCACACTGTATAGGTTGGGTAGAGTGTATATCACACTGTAAATGTTGAGTGGAGGATATATCACAGTCTATAGGTTGGGTAGGGTGTATATCACACTGAACAGGTTGGATAGAGGGTGTATCGTACTCTATAGGTTGGGTAGAGGGTATATCACACTGTATATGTTTGGTAGCATGTATATCTTATTGTATAGTTGGGTAGTGGGTATATCACTCTATAGGTAGGGTAGAGGGAATATCACACTGTATAGGTTGGATAGAGGGTATGTCACACTGTACAGGTTGGGTAGAGGGTATATCACACTGTACAGGTTGGGTAGAGGGTATATCACACTGTATATGTTTGGTAGCATGTATATCTTATTGTATAGTTGGGTAGTGGGTATATCACTCTATAGGTAGGGTAGAGGGAATATCACACTGTATAGGTTGGATAGAGGGTATATCACACATTACAGGTTGGGTAGTGAGTATATCACACTGTACAGGTTGGGTAGAGGGTATATCACAATGTACAGGTTGGGTAGAGGGCATATCACACTTTATAGCTTGGGTATAGGCTATATCACACTCTATAGGTTGGGTAGATGGTATAATACACTGTACAGGTTCGGTAGAGGGTATATCACACTGTACAGGTTGGGTAGAGAGTATATCACACTGTACAGGTTGGGTAGAGGTTATATCACACTGTATAGGTTGGGTAGAGTGCATATCATACTGTATAGGTTGGGTAGGGGATATGTCACATTTTATTGGTTGGGTAGAGGGTATATCACACTGTATATGTTTGGTAGCATGTATATCTTATTGTATAGTTGGGTAGTGGGTATATCACTCTATAGGTAGGGTAGAGGGAATATCACACTGTATAGGTTGGATAGAGGGTATGTCACACTGTACAGGTTGGGTAGAGGGTATATCACACTGTACAGGTTGGGTAGAGGGTATATCACACTGTATATGTTTGGTAGCATGTATATCTTATTGTATAGTTGGGTAGTGGGTATATCACTCTATAGGTAGGGTAGAGGGAATATCACACTGTATAGGTTGGATAGAGGGTATATCACACATTACAGGTTGGGTAGTGAGTATATCACACTGTACAGGTTGGGTAGAGGGTATATCACAATGTACAGGTTGGGTAGAGGGCATATCACACTTTATAGCTTGGGTATAGGCTATATCACACTCTATAGGTTGGGTAGATGGTATAATACACTGTACAGGTTCGGTAGAGGGTATATCACACTGTACAGGTTGGGTAGAGAGTATATCACACTGTACAGGTTGGGTAGAGGTTATATCACACTGTATAGGTTGGGTAGAGTGCATATCATACTGTATAGGTTGGGTAGGGGATATGTCACATTTTATTGGTTGGGTAGAGGGTATATCACATTGTGCAGGTTGGGTAGAGGGTATATCACACTATATAGGTTGGGTAGAGGGTATATCACACTGCACAGGTTGCGCAGAGGTTATATCACACTGTACAGGTTGGATTGGGTAGAGGGTATATCATACTGTACCCATTGGATAGAGGGTAACTCACACTGTGCAGGTTGGGTAGAGGGTATATCGCACTGTACAGGTTGGGTAGAGGGTATATCGCACTGTGCAGGTTGGGTAGAGGGTATATCGCACTGTGCAGGTTGGGTAGAGGGTATATCACACTGTACAGGTTGGGTAGAGGGTATATCACACTGTACAGGTTTGGTAGAGGGTATATCACACAGCATAGGTTGGGTAGTGGGTACATCACACTCTACAGGTTGGGTAGAGGGTATCTCACACTCAACAGGTTTGGTAGAGGGTATATCTCACACTTTACATGTTGGTTAGAGTGTATATCACACTGTACAGGTTGGGTGGGGGGAATATCACACTCTATTGGCATGTGTAGAGGGTATATCTCATTGTATAGTTGGGTAGAGGGTATATCACACTGTATAGGTTGGGTAGAGAGTATACCAAACTATAGTTTGGGTAGTGCGTAAAACACAATGTACAGGTTGGTAGAGGGTATATCACACTGTACAGGTTGTGTAGAGAGTTTACCACACTGTATAGGTTGGGTAGAGTGTATATCATACTCTTTTGGTTGGGTAGGGGATATGTCATATTTTATTGGTTGGGAAGAGGATATATCACACCGTATAAGTTGGGTAGAGGGTATATCACACTGTATAGGTTGGGTAGAGGGTATATCACATTCTATAAGTTGGGTAGAGGGTATATCACACTGTACAGGTTGGGTAGAGGTTATATCACAGTGTACAGGTTGGGCAGAGTGTATATCACACTGTACCCATTGGATAGAGGGTAAATCACACTGTGCAGGTTGGGTAGAGGGTATATTACATTCTATAGGTTGGGTAGAGGGTATATCACACTGTGCAGGTTGGGTAGAGGGTATATTACATTCTATAGGTTGGGTAGAGGGTATATCACACTGTACAGGTTGGGTAGAGGTTATAGCACAGTGTACAGGTTGGGCAGAGTGTATATCACACTGTACCCATTGGATAGAGGGTAAATCACACTGTGCAGGTTGGGTAGAGGGTATATCACACTGTGCAGGTTGGGTAGAGGTTATATCACAGTGTACAGGTTGGGTAGAGGGTAAATCACACTGTGCAGATTGGGTAGAGGGTAAATCACACTGTACAGGTTGGGTAGAGGGTATATCACACTGTACAGGTTGGGTAGAGGGTATATCACACTGTACAGGTTTGGTAGAGGGTATATCACACTGCATAGGTTGGGTAGTGTGTATATCACACTGTACAGGTTGGGTAGAGTGTATACCACACTGTATAGGTTGGGTAGAGGGTATATCACAATCTATAGGTTGGGTAGAGTGTATCTCACACTGTACAGATTGGGTAGGGGGTATATCACACTGTACCCATTGGGTAGAGAGAATATCACACTGTGCAGGTTCGGTAGAGGGTATATCATGCTGTACAGGTTGGGTAGAGGGTATATCACACTGTGCAGGTTTGGTAGAGGGTATATCACACTTTACAGGTTGGGTACAGTGTATATCGCACTTTATAGTTTTGGTAGAGGGTATATCACACTCTCTAGGTTGGGTAGAGGGTATATCATACTGTACAGGTTGGGTAGAGGTTATATCACACTCTATGTTGGGTAGAGTGTATATCACATTGTGCAGGTTGGGTAGAGTGTATATCACACTGTACCCATTTGGTAGAGTATATATCACACTGTAAAGGATGGGTAGAGGGTATATCACACTGTAAAGGTGGGGTAGAGGGTATGTCACAGTGTGCAGGTTGGGTAGAGAGTATATCACACTGTGCAGTTTGGGTAGAGGGTATATCTCACTCTGAAGGTTTGGTAGAGTTTATGTCACACTATAGGTTGGGTAGAGGGTATATCACACTCTATAGGTTGGGTAGAGCTTATATCACACTGTACAGGTTGGGTAGAGGGTATATCACACTGTACAGGTTGGGTAGAGGGTATATCACACTGTACCCATTTGGTTGAGGGTAAATCACACTGTACAGGTTGGGTAGAGGGTATATCACACTGTGCAGGTTGGGTACAGGGTATATCACACTTTACAGGTTGGGTAGAGGGTATATCACACTCTACAGGTTGGGTAGAGGGTATATCACATTCTGCAGGTTGGGTAGAGTGTATGACTCACTCTCTAAATTGCGTTAGAGGGTATATCACACTGTACAGGTTGGGTAGAGTGTATATCACACTATAGGTTGGGATAGGGTATATCACACTCTATAGGTTGGGTAGAGGGAATATCACACTGTACAGGTTGGGTAGAGGCATCTCAGACTGTACCCATTGGGTAGAGGGTATATATCACTGTGCAGTTTGGGTAGAGGGTATATCACACTCTACAGGTTGGGTAGAGTGCATATCACACTGTGCAGGTTGGGTAGAGGGTATATCACACTGCATAGGTTGGGTAGATGGTTTATCACACTTTACAGGTTGGGTAGAGTGTATATCACACTCTACATGTTGGGTAGAGGTTATGTCTCACTCTCTAGTTTGGGTAGAGTGTATATCACACTGTACAGGTGGCTAGAGGGCATATCACACTGTATAGGTTGGGTAGTGTGTGTATCACACTGTACAGGTTGGGTAGAGTGCATATCACACACTAAAGGTTTGGTAGCATGTGTATCACACTGTATATGTTGGGTAGAGTGTATATCACACTGTACAGGTTTGGTAGAGTGTATATCACACTGCATAGGTTGGGTAGTGGGTATATCACACTCCACAGGTTAGGTAGAGGGTATATCACACTCTAACGATTTGGTTGAGGGTATATATCACTCTCTAAGTTGGGTAGAGTGTATATCACACTCTATAGTTTGGGTAGAGGGTATATCACACTCTATAGGTTGGGTAGAGGGTATATCACACTGTACCGGTTCGGTAGAGGGTATCTCACAATGTACAGGTTGGGTAGAGGGTATATCACACTGTACCCATTGGGTAGAGAATATATCACACTGTGCAGGTTTGGTAGAGGGTATATCACACTTCACAGGTTAGGTAGAGGGTATATCACACTCTAACGATTTGGTTGAGGGTATATATCACTCTCTAAGTTGGGTAGAGTGTATATCACACTCTATAGTTTGGGTAGAGGGTATATCACACTCTATAGGTTGGGTAGAGGGTATATCACACTGTACCGGTTCGGTAGAGGGTATATCGCACTGTGCAGGTTAGGTAGATGGTATATCACCCTGTACAGGTTGGGTAGAGTGTATATCACACTTTATACATTGGGTAGAGGGTATATCAGACTTTACAGGTTGGGTAGAGGGTATATCACACTGTACAGGTTGGGTCTAGGGTATATAACACAGTATAGGTTGGGTAGAGTGTCTATCACATTGTACCCACTGGGTAGAGGGTAAATCACACTGTGCCAGTTGGGTAGATGGTATATCACACTGTACAGGTAGGGTAGAGGGTTTATCACACTGTGCAGGTTGGGTAGAGGGTACATCACACTCTACAGGGTGGGTAGAGGTTATGCCTCACTCTCTAGTTTGCGTAGAGGGTATATCACACTGTACAGGTTGGTAGAGGGTATATCACACTATATAGGTTGCGTAGAGGGTGTATCACACTTTTCAGGTTGGGTAGAGTGCATATCACACACTAAAGGTTTGGTAGCATGTATATCACCCTGTATATGTTGGGTAGACTGTATATCACACTGTGCAGGTTGGGTAGAGTGTATATCACACTCTGTAGTTTGGGTAGAGGGTATATCACAATGTACAGGTTGGGTAGATTGTATATCACATTGTACAGGTTGGGTAGAGGGTATATCACACTGTACCCATTGGGTATAGTGTATATCACACTGTATAGGTTGGGTAGAGGGTATATCGCATTGTAAAGGTTGGGTAGAGGGTATATCACACTGTACAAGTTGGGTAGAGGGTATTTCACACTGCATAGGTTGGGTAGAGTGTATATCATACTGTATAGTTTGGGTAGGGGATATATCACAGTTTATTGGTTGGGTAAAGGATATATCACAATTTATTGGTTGGGTAGAGGATATATCACACTGTATAGTTTGGATAGAGGGTATAGCACACACTATAAGTTGGGTAGAGAGTATATCAAACTGTGCAGGTTGGGTAGAGGGTATATCACACTCTATAGGTTGGGTAGAGGGTATATCACACTGTACAGGTTGGGTAGGGGTTATATCGCACTGTACACGTTGGGTAGATGGTATGTCACACTGTGCCGGTTGGGTAGAAGTTATATCACACTGTACAGGTTGGTTAGAGTGTATATCACACTGTATATGTTGGGTAGAGTGTATATCACACTCTATAGGTTGGGTAGAGGGTATATCGCACTGTACAGGTTAGGTAGAGGGTATAACTCACTCTCTAGGTTGGGTAGAGGGTATATCATACTGTACAGGTTTGGTAGAGTGTATATCACACTGTATAGGTTGGATAGATTGAGTATCACACTGTACAGGTTGGGTAGAGGATATATCACACACAAAGTTTGGTAGAGGGTATATGACACTGTATAGGATGGGTAGACCGTATATCACACTTTATAGGTTGGGTAGAGCGTATATCACACTTTACAGGTTAAGTAGAATGTATATCACACTGTACAGGTTGAGTAGGGGGTATATCACACTCTATAGCTTGGGTAGGGGGTATATCACACTGTACAGGTTGGGAAGAGGGCATATCACACTGTACAGGTTGGGTAGAGGGTAAATCACACACTAAAGGTTTGGTAGAGCATATATGACACTGTATAGAATGGGTAGAGGGTATATCACACTGTACAGGTTGGGTAGAGTGTATATCACACTGCATAGGTTGGGTAGATGGTATATCACACTTTACAGTTTGGGTAGAGGGTATATCATATTGTACAGGTTGGGTAGAGAGTATATCACACTCTACATGATGGGTAGAGGGTATATCTCACTCTCTACGTTGGGTAGAGTGTATATCACACTGTACAGGTTGGGTACAGGGTATATCACACTGTATAGGTTGGGTAGAGGGTGTATCACAATGTACAGGTTGGGTAGAGTGTATATCACACACTCAAGGTTTGGTAGCATGTATATCACACAGTATATGTTGGGTAGAGTGTATATCACACACTAAAGGTTTGGTAGCGTGTATATCACACTGTATATGGTGGGTAGAGAGAATATCACACTGTGCAGTTTGGGTAGAGGGTATATCACACTGTGCAGGTTGGGTGGAGGGTATATCACACTGTGCAGGTGGGTAGAGGGTAGATCACTGCACAGGTTGGGTAGAGTGTATATCACACTCTATAGGTTGGGTAGAGGGTATATCATACTGTACAGGTTGGGTAGAGTGTATATCACACTGTCTAGGATGGGAGAGTGTGTATCACACTGTACAGGTTGGATAGAGGGTATATCACACACTAAAGTTTTGGTAGAGGTTATTTGGCACTTTATAGGATGGGTAGATGGTATATCACACTTTATAGGTTGGGTAGAGGGTATGTCACACTTTACAGGTTGGGTAGAATGTATATCACATTGTACAGGTTGAGTAGGGGGTATAACACACTCTATAGGTTGGTAGAAGATATGTCACACTACATAGGTTGGGTAGAGTGTATATCATACTGTATAGGTTGTGTAGGGGATATATCACACTGTGCAGGTTGGGTAGAGGGTATATCACAATGTACAGGTTGGTTATAGGGTATATCACACTGCATAGGTTGGGTAGAGGGTATATCACACTTTACAGGTTGGGGAGAGGGTATATCACACTCTACAGGTTGGGTAGAGGGTATATCACACTCAACAGGTTGGGTAGAGGGTATATCACACTGTACAAGTTGGGTAGAGGGTATCTCACACTACAGGTTGGTAGAGGGTATATCACACTGTACCCATTGGGTAGAGGGTATATCATACTGTGCAGGTTGGGTAGAGGGTATATCACACTGCAGGTTGGGTAGAGGGTATATCACACTATACAGGTTGAGTAGAGTGTATATCACACTGCATAGGTTGGGTAGATGGTATATCACACTTTACAGGTTGGGTAGAGGGTATATCACACTGTACAGGTTGGGTAGAGGGTATATCACGCTGTACAGCTTGGGTAGAGGGTATATCACACTGTACAGGTTGGGCAGATGTTATGTCTCACTCTCTAGGTTGGGTAGAGGATATATCACACTGTACTGGTTGGGTAGAGTGTATATCACACTCTATAGTTTGGGTAGAGGGTGTATCACACTGTATATGTTGGGTAGAGTGTATATCACACTGTGCAGGTTGGGTAGCATGTATATCACACTCTGTAGTTTGGGTAGAGGGTATACCACACTTTACAGGTTGGGTAGAGCACATATCACACTCTATAGGTTGGGTAGAGTGTATATCATACTGTATAGGTTGGTTAGGGGATATATATAACATTTTATTGGTTGGTAGAGGGTAGATCACACTGTATAGATTGGGTAGAGGATATATCACACTCTATAAGTTGGGTTGAAAGTATATCACTGCAGGTTCGGTAGAGGGTATATCACATTCTATAGGTTGGGTAGAGGGTATATCACACTGTACCCATTGGGTAGAGGGTATATCACACTGTACAGGTTGGGTAGAGGGTATATCACACTGTACCCATTGGGTAGAGGGTATATCACACTGTACCCATTGGGTAGAGGGTATATCACACTGTACAGGTTGGGTAGCATGTATATCACACTCTGTAGTTTGGGTAGAGAGTATACCACACTTTACAGGTTGGGTAGAGCATATATCACACTCTATAGGTTGGGTAGAGTGTATATCACACTGTATAGGTTGGGTTGAATGTATATCACTGCAGGTTCGGTAGAGGGTATATCACATTCTATAGGTTGGGTAGAGGGTATATCACACTGTAGACGTTGGGTAGATATTATATCACACTGTACAGGTTTGGTAGAGGGTATATCACACTGTACCCATTGGGTAGAGAGTATATCCCACTGTGCAGGTTGGGTAGAGGGTATATCACACTGTACAGGTTGGGTAGAGTGTATATCACACTTTACAGGTCGGGTAGAGGGTTTATCACACTCTACAGGTTGGGTAGAGAGTATATCGCCCTCTCTAGGTTGGGAAGAGGGCATATCATACTGTACAAGTTGGGTAGAGTGTATAGCACACTGTATAGGTTGGGTAGAGTGTGTATCACACTTAACATGTTGGAGAGAGGGTATATCACACACTAAAGGTTTGGTAGAGGGTATATGACACTGTATAGGATGGGTAGAGGGTATATCACACCCTATAAGTTGGGTTGAGAGTATATCACACTGTATAGGTTGGGTAGAGGGTATATCACTCTTTGCAGGTTGGGTAGAGGGTGTATCACACTCTATAGGTTGGGTAGAGGGTATATCACACTGTACAGGTTGGGTAGAGGGTATGTCACACTGTATAGGTTAGTTAGAGTGTATATCATACTGTATAGGTTGGGTAGAGGATATATCACAATTTATTTGTTGGGTTGCGGATATATCACACTGTATAGTTTGGGTAGAAGGTATAGCACACTGTATAGTTTGGGTAGAGGGTATATCAAACTCTAAGTTGGGTAGAGAGTATATCAAACTGTGCAGGTTGGGTACAGGGTAGATCACACTGTACAGGTTTGGTAGAGGATATATGACACTGCATCGGTTGGGTAGTGGGTATGTCACACTCTGCAGGTTGCATAGAGGGTATATCACACTGTACACATTAGGTAGAGGGTGTCTCACACTGTGCAGGTTGGGTAGAGTGTATATCACACTTTATACGTTGGGTAGACGGTATATCACACTTTACAGGTGAGGTACAGTGTATATCACACTTTACAGGTTGGGTAGAGTGTATATCATACTGTACAGGTTGCGTAGAGGGTATATCTCACTCTCTAGGTTGGGTAGAGTGTATATCACACTGTATAGCTTGGGTAGAGTGTGTATCACACTGTACAGGTTGGGTAGAGGGTATATCACACACTAAAGGTTTGGTAGAGGGTTTATGACATTGTATAGGATGGCTAGACGGCATATCACTCTTTATAGGTTGGGTAGAGGGTATATCACACTTTACAGGTTGGGTAGAATGTATATCACACTGTACAGGTTGAGTAGGGGGTATTTCACACTCTATAGCTTGGGTAGGGGGTATATCACACTGTGCAGATTGGCTAGAGGGCATATCACACCGTACAGGTTGGGTAGAGGGTATATCTCAGTCTAAAGGTTTGGTAGAAGATATGTCACACTACATAGGTTGGGTAGAGGGTATATCAAACTCTATAAGTTGGGTAGAGTGTATATCATACTGTATAGGTTGGGTAGGGGATATATCACACTGTGCAGGTTGGGAAGAGGGTATATCACACTATACAGGTTGGGTAGAGGGTATGTCTCACTCTCTAAATTGGGTAGAGGGTATATCACACTGTACAAGTTGGGTAGAGGGTATCTCACACTACAGGTTGGGTAGAGGGTATATCACACTGTACCCATTGGGTAGAGGGTATATCACACTGTGCAGGTTGGGTAGAGGGTATATCACACTGTACAGGTTGGGTAGAGGGTATATCACACTGCAGGTTGGGTAGAGTGTATATCACACTGTACAGGTTGGGTAGAGTGTATATCACACTATACAGGTTGAGTAGAGTGTATATCACACTGCATAGGTTGGGTAGATGGTATATCACACTTTACAGGTTGGGTAGAGGTTATATCACACTCTACAGGTTGGGCATTTGTTATGTCTCACTCTATGTTGGGTAGAGGGTATATCACACTGTACAGCTTGGGTAGAGGGTATATCACACTCTACAGGTTGGGCAGATGTTATGTCTCACTCTATGTTGGGTAGAGGGTATATCACACTGTACTGGTTGGGTAGAGGGTATATCACACTGTACTGGTTGGGTAGGGTGTATATCACACTCTATAGGTTGGGTAGAGGGTGTATCACACTGTACAGGTTGGGTAGAGTGTATAACACTCTCTAAAGGTTTGGTAGCGTGTATATCACACTGTATATGTTGGGTAGAGTGTATATCACACTGTGCAGGTTGGGTAGCATGTATATCACACTCTGTAGTTTGTGTAGAGGGTATACCACACTTTACAGGTTGGGTAGAGCATATATCACACTCTATAGGTTGGGTAGAGTGTATATCACACTGTATAGGTTGGTTAGGGGATATATATAACATTTTATTGGTTGGGTAGAGGATATATCACACTGTATAGTTTGGGTAGAGGGTAGAGCACACTGTATAGATTGGGTAGAGGATATATCACACTCTATAAGTTGGGTTGAGTGTATATCACACTGCAGGTTCGGTAGAGGGTATATCACATTCTATAGGTTGGGTAGAGGGTATATCACACTGTACACGTTGGGTAGAGAGTATATCACACTGTGCAGGTTGGGTAGAGGCTATATCACACTGTACAGATTGGGTAGAGGGTATATCCCACTGTGCAGGTTGGGTAGAGGGTATATCACACTGTACAGGTTGGGTAGAGTGTATATCACACTTTACAGGTCGGGTAGAGGGTTTATCACACTGTACAGGTCAGGTAGAGGGTTTATCACACTCTACAGGTTGGGTAGAGAGCATATCTCACTCTCTAGGTTGGGAAGAGGGTATATCATACTGTACAAATTGGGTAGAGTGTATAGCACACTGTATAGGTTGGGTAGAGTGTGTATCACACTTAACATGTTGTAGAGAGGGTATATCACACACTAAAGGTTTGGTAGAGGGTATATGACACTGTATAGGTTGGGTAGAGGGTATATCACTCTGTGCAGGTTGGGTAGAGGGTGTATCACACTCTATAGGTTGGGTAGAGGGTATATCACACTGTACAGGTTGGGTAGAGGGTATATCACACTCTACAGGTTGGGTAGAGGGTATATCACACTGTACAGGTTGGGTAGAGGGTATATCACACTGTACAGGTTGGGTAGAGTGTATATCACACTTTACAGGTTGGGTAGAGGGTATATCACACTCTACAGGTTGGGTAGAGGGTATATCACACTCTACAGGTTGGGTAGAGGGTATATCACACTGTACAGGTTGGGTAGAATGTATATCACACTGTACAGGTTCAGTAGGGGGTATATCACACTCTATAGGTTGGGTAGAGGGTATATCACACTGTACAGGTTGGATAGAGGGTATATCACACTGTACAGGTTGGGTAGAGGGTATATCACACTGTACAGGTTGGATAGAGGGTATATCACACTGCATAGGTTGGGTAGATGGTATATCACACTGTACAGTTTGGATAGAGGGTATATCACACTGCATAGGTTGGGTAGATGGTATATCACACTGTACAGGTTTGGATAGAGGGTATATCACACTGCATAGGTTGGGTAGATGGTATATCACACTGTACAGGTTGGGTAGAGTGTATATCACACTCTATAGGTTGGGTAGAGTGTATATCTCACTGTATAGTTGGGTAGAGGGTATATCACACTTAACATGTTGTAGAGAGGGTATATCACACACTAAAGGTTTGGTAGAGGGTATATGACACTGTATAGGTTGGGTAGAGGGTATATCACTGTGCAGGTTGGGTAGAGGGTGTATCACACTCTATAGGTTGGGTAGAGGGTATATCACACTGTACAGGTTGGGTAGAGGGTATATCACACTCTACAGGTTGGGTAGAGGGTATATCACACTGTACAGGTTGGGTAGAGGGTATATCACACTGTACAGGTTGGGTAGAGTGTATATCACACTTTACAGGTTGGGTAGAGGGTATATCACACTCTACAGGTTGGGTAGAGGGTATATCACACTCTACAGGTTGGGTAGAGGGTATATCACACTGTACAGGTTGGGTAGAATGTATATCACACTGTACAGGTTCAGTAGGGGGTATATCACACTCTATAGGTTGGGTAGAGGGTATATCACACTGTACAGGTTGGATAGAGGGTATATCACACTGTACAGGTTGGGTAGAGGGTATATCACACTGTACAGGTTGGATAGAGGGTATATCACACTGCATAGGTTGGGTAGATGGTATATCACACTGTACAGTTTGGATAGAGGGTATATCACACTGCATAGGTTGGGTAGATGGTATATCACACTGTACAGGTTTGGATAGAGAGTATATCACACTGCATAGGTTGGGTAGATGGTATATCACACTGTACAGGTTGGGTAGAGTGTATATCACACTCTATAGGTTGGGTAGAGTGTATATCTCACTGTATAGTTGGGTAGAGGGTATATCACACTGTACAGGATGGGTAGAGTGTATATCACACATTACAGGTTGGGTAGAGGGTATATCACACTCTACAGGTTGGGTAGAGGGTATATCACACTCTACAGGTTGGGTAGAGGGTATATCACACTGTACAGGTTGGGTAGAATGTATATCACACTGTACAGGTTCAGTAGGGGGTATATCACACTCTATAGGTTGGGTAGAGGGTATATCACACTGTACAGGTTGGATAGAGGGTATATCACACTGTACAGGTTGGGTAGAGGGTATATCACACTGTACAGGTTGGATAGAGGGTATATCACACTGCATAGGTTGGGTAGATGGTATATCACACTGTACAGGTTGGATAGAGGGTATATCACACTGCATAGGTTGGGTAGATGGTATATCACACTGTACAGGTTTGGATAGAGGGTATATCACACTGCATAGGTTGGGTAGATGGTATATCACACTGTACAGGTTGGGTAGAGTGTATATCACACTCTATAGGTTGGGTAGAGTGTATATCTCACTCTATAGGTTGGGTAGAGTGTATATCTCACTGTATAGTTGGGTAGAGGGTATATCACACTGCATAGGTTGGGTAGAGGGTATATCACACTGTACAGGTTGGGTAGAGGGTATATCTCACTTTATAGTTTGGGTAGAGGGTATATCACACTGTATAGGTTGGGTAGAGGGTATATCACACTGTACAGGTTGGGTAGAGGGTATATCACACTGTACAATTTGGGTAGAGGGTATATCTCACTGTACAGGTTGGGTAGAGGGTATATCACACTGTACAATTTGGGTAGGGGGTATCTCACATTGTATATGTTTGGTAGACTATCTATAACAGTGTCAATACTTACATTGCACATTCATGGTTATGGGTTGGGACTCCTGTTCACCAATGCTATTCTCTGCCGTGCAGTAAATCTGACACGAAGCATCCTTCCTTGAAACAGGGAATCGATATTGAGAAGAAAGCACCAACAGGGGTATTGAAGTGTCTTTGCAGAATTTCTTCCAGGAGAAGGACTGAGCCGCCGGATTGGATTCGGATCGACAGTTTAATGTAAAATATTCACCAACTGTAGCAGAACCCCAAAATTCGATTCGCACGTTGGTGGGAGGAACTGCAATGAAATATTTTCTTCTGTTAATATTTTCTCAAACATCTTACAGGGAAAGGCCAGAATTACCTAACTTTTCAGCTTGACGAGCGGCTGGGTATAAGGCAAAGGAACTTGAGATATTATCCACCCAGCATCAAACACTCCCAGGGCAGGTACAGCACGGGCTAGATACAGAGTAAAGCTCCCTCTACACTGTCCCATCAAACACTCCCAGGGCAGGTACAGCACGGGTTAGATACAGAGTAAAGCTCCATCTACACTGTCCCATCAAACACTCCCAGGGCAGGTACTGCACAGGGTTAGATACAGAGTAAAACTCCATCTACACTGCCCATCAAACACTCCCAGGGCAGGTACAGCACGGGCTAGATACAGAGTAAAGCTCCCTCTACACTGTCCCATCAAACACTCCCAGGGCAGGTACAGCACGGGCTAGATACAGAGTAAAGCTCCCTCTACACTGTCCCATCAAACACTCCCAGGGCAGGTACAGCACAGGGTTAGATACAGAGTAAAGCGCCCTCTACACTGTCCCATCAAACACTCCCAGGGCAGGTACAGCACGGGTTAGATACAGAGTAAAGCTCCCTCTACACTGTCCCATCAAACACTCCCAGGGCAGGTACAGCACGGGGTTAGATACAGAGTAAAGCTCCCTCTACACTGTCCCATCAAACACTCCCAGGGCAGGTACAGCACGGGCTAGATACAGAGTAAAGCTCCCTCTACACTGTCCCATCAAACACTCCCAGGGCAAGTACAGCACGGGTTAGATACAGAGTAAAGCTCCATCTACACTGTCCCATCAAACACTCCCAGGACAGGTACAGCACAGGTTAGATACAGAGTAAAGTTCCCTCGACACTGTCCCATCAAACACTTCCAGGGCAGGGACAGCACGGGCTAGATACAGAGTAAAGCTCCCTCTACACTGTCCCATCAAACACTTCCAGGGCAGGTACAGCACGGGCTAGATACAGAGTAAAGCTCCCTCTACACTGTCCCATCAAACACTCCCAGGGCAAGTACAGCACGGGTTAGATACAGAGTAAAGCTCCATCTACACTGTCCCATCAAACACTCCCAGGACAGGTACAGCACAGGTTAGATACAGAGTAAAGTTCCCTCTACACTGTCCCATCAAACACTCCCAGGGTAGGTACAGCACGGGTTAGATACAGAGTAAAGCTCCCTATACACTGTCCCATCAAACACTCCCAGGGCAGGTACAGCACGGGTTAGATACAGAGTAAAGTTCTCTCTACACTGTCCCATCAAACAGTCCCAGGGCAGGTACAGCACGGGTTAGATACAGAGTAAAGCTTCCTCTATACTGTCCCGTCAAACACTCCCAGGGCAGGTACAGCACGGGTTAGATACAGAGTAAAGCTTCCTCTACACTGTCCCATCAAACACTCCCAGGGCAGGTACAGTACGGGGTTAGATACAGAGTAAAGCTCCCTCTAAACTGTCCCATGAAACACTCCCAGGGCAGGTACAGCACGGGTTAGATACAGAGTAAAGCTCCCTCTCCACCGTCCCATCAAACACTCCCAGGGCTGGTACAGCACGGGGTTAGATACAGAGTAAAGCTCCCTCTACACTATCCCATCAAACACTCCCAGGGCAGGTACAGCACATGGTTAGATACAGAGTAAAGCTCCCTCTACACTGTCCCATCAAACACTCCCAGGGCAGTTACAGCACGGGTTAGATACAGAGTAAAGCTCCCTCTAAACTGTCCCATCAAACACTCCCAGGGCAGGTACAGCTCGGGTTAGATACAGAGTAAAGCTCCCTCTACACTGTCCCATCAAACACTCCCAGGGCAGGTACAGCACGGGTTAGATACAGAGTAAAGCTCCCTATACACTGTCCCATCAAACACTCCCAGGGCAGGTACAGCACCGGGTTAGAGACAGAGTAAAGCTCCATCTACACTGTCCCATCAAACATTCCCAGGGCAGGTACAGCACAGGGTTAGATACAGAGTAAAGCTCCCTCTACACTGTCCCATCAAACACTCCCAGGGCAGGTACAGCACGGGTTAGATACAGAGTAAAGCTCCCTCTACACTGTCCCATCAAACACTCCCAGGGCAGGTATAGAACGGGTTAGATACAGAGTAAAGCGCCCTCTATACTGTCCCATCAAACACTCCTTGGGCAGGTACAGCACGGGTTAGATACAGAGTAAAGTTCTCTCTACACTGTCCCATCAAACAGTCCCAGGGCAGGTACAGCACGGGTTAGATACAGAGTAAAGCTCCCTCTAAACTGTCCCATGAAACACTCCCAGGGCAGGTACAGCACGGGTTAGATACAGAGTAAAGCTCCCTCCACACTGTCCCATCAAACACTCCCAGGGCTGGTACAGCACGGGGTTAGATACAGAGTAAAGCTCCCTCTACACTATCCCATCAAACACTCCCAGGGCAGGTACAGCACATGGTTAGATACAGAGTAAAGCTCCCTCTACACTGTCCCATCAAACACTCCCAGGGCAGTTACAGCACGGGTTAGATACAGAGTAAAGCTCCCTCTAAACTGTCCCATCAAACACTCCCAGGGCAGGTACAGCTCGGGTTAGATACAGAGTAAAGCTCCCTCTACACTGTCCCATCAAACACTCCCAGGGCAGGTACAGCACGGGTTAGATACAGAGTAAAGCTCCCTATACACTGTCCCATCAAACACTCCCAGGGCAGGTACAGCACCGGGTTAGAGACAGAGTAAAGCTCCATCTACACTGTCCCATCAAACATTCCCAGGGCAGGTACAGCACAGGGTTAGATACAGAGTAAAGCTCCCTCTACACTGTCCCATCAAACACTCCCAGGGCAGGTATAGAACGGGTTAGATACAGAGTAAAGCGCCCTCTATACTGTCCCATCAAACACTCCTTGGGCAGGTACAGCACGGGTTAGATACAGAGCAAAGCTCCCTCTACACTGTCCCATCAAACACTCCCAGGGCAGGTGCAGCACGGGTTAGATACAGAGTAAAGCTCCCTCTACACTGTCCCATCAAACACTCCCACGGCAGGTATAGCACGGGGTTAGGTACAGAGTAAAGCACCCTCTACACTGTCCCATCAAACACTCCTAGGGCAGATTCAGCACAGGTTAGATACAGAGTAAAGCTCCCTATAAACTGTCCCATCAAACAGTCCCACGGCAGGTATAGCACAGGGTTAGGTACAGAGTAAAGCTCCCTCTACACTGTCCCATCAAACACTCCTAGGGCAGGTCCAGCACGGGTTAGATACAGAGTAAAGCTCCCTCTACACTGTCCCATCAAACACTCCCAGGGCAGGTACAGCACGGGTTAGATACAGAGTAAAGCTCCCTCTAAACTGTCCCATCAAACACTCCCAGGGTAGGTGCAGCACTGGTGAGATACAGAGTAAAGCTCCCTCTACACTGTCCCATCAAACACTCCCAGGGCAGGAGCAGCACGGGGTTAGATACAGAGTAAAGCTCCCTGTACACTATCCCATCAAACACTCCCAGCGCAGGTACAGCACGGGTTAGATACAGAGTAAAGCTCCCTCTACACTGTCCCATCAAACACTCCCAGGGCAGGTACAGCACCGGGTTAGAGACAGAGTAAAGCTCCATCTACACTGTCCCATCAAACATTCCCAGGGCAGGTACAGCACAGGGTTAGATACAGAGTAAAGCTCCCTCTACACTGTCCCATCAAACACTCCCAGGGCAGGTACAGCACGGGTTAGATACAGAGTAAAGCTCCCTCTACACTGTCCCATCAAACACTCCCAGGGCAGGTATAGAACGGGTTAGATACAGAGTAAAGCGCCCTCTATACTGTCCCATCAAACACTCCTTGGGCAGGTACAGCACGGGTTAGATACAGAGTAAAGTTCTCTCTACACTGTCCCATCAAACAGTCCCAGGGCAGGTACAGCACGGGTTAGATACAGAGTAAAGCTCCCTCTAAACTGTCCCATGAAACACTCCCAGGGCAGGTACAGCACGGGTTAGATACAGAGTAAAGCTCCCTCCACACTGTCCCATCAAACACTCCCAGGGCTGGTACAGCACGGGGTTAGATACAGAGTAAAGCTCCCTCTACACTATCCCATCAAACACTCCCAGGGCAGGTACAGCACATGGTTAGATACAGAGTAAAGCTCCCTCTACACTGTCCCATCAAACACTCCCAGGGCAGTTACAGCACGGGTTAGATACAGAGTAAAGCTCCCTCTAAACTGTCCCATCAAACACTCCCAGGGCAGGTACAGCTCGGGTTAGATACAGAGTAAAGCTCCCTCTACACTGTCCCATCAAACACTCCCAGGGCAGGTACAGCACGGGTTAGATACAGAGTAAAGCTCCCTATACACTGTCCCATCAAACACTCCCAGGGCAGGTACAGCACCGGGTTAGAGACAGAGTAAAGCTCCATCTACACTGTCCCATCAAACATTCCCAGGGCAGGTACAGCACAGGGTTAGATACAGAGTAAAGCTCCCTCTACACTGTCCCATCAAACACTCCCAGGGCAGGTATAGAACGGGTTAGATACAGAGTAAAGCGCCCTCTATACTGTCCCATCAAACACTCCTTGGGCAGGTACAGCACGGGTTAGATACAGAGCAAAGCTCCCTCTACACTGTCCCATCAAACACTCCCAGGGCAGGTGCAGCACGGGTTAGATACAGAGTAAAGCTCCCTCTACACTGTCCCATCAAACACTCCCACGGCAGGTATAGCACGGGGTTAGGTACAGAGTAAAGCACCCTCTACACTGTCCCATCAAACACTCCTAGGGCAGATTCAGCACAGGTTAGATACAGAGTAAAGCTCCCTATAAACTGTCCCATCAAACAGTCCCACGGCAGGTATAGCACAGGGTTAGGTACAGAGTAAAGCTCCCTCTACACTGTCCCATCAAACACTCCTAGGGCAGGTCCAGCACGGGTTAGATACAGAGTAAAGCTCCCTCTACACTGTCCCATCAAACACTCCCAGGGCAGGTACAGCACGGGTTAGATACAGAGTAAAGCTCCCTCTAAACTGTCCCATCAAACACTCCCAGGGTAGGTGCAGCACTGGTGAGATACAGAGTAAAGCTCCCTCTACACTGTCCCATCAAACACTCCCAGGGCAGGAGCAGCACGGGGTTAGATACAGAGTAAAGCTCCCTGTACACTATCCCATCAAACACTCCCAGCGCAGGTACAGCACGGGTTAGATACAGAGTAAAGCTCCCTCTACACTGTCCCATCAAACACTCCCAGGGCAGGTACAGCACGGGTTAGATACAGAGTAACAATCCCTCTACACTGTCCCCATCAAACACTCCCAGGGCAGGTACAGCACGGGTTAGATACAGAGTAAAGCTCCCTGTACACTGGCCCATCAAACACTCCCATGCCAGGTACAGCACGGGGTTAGATACAGAGTAAAGCTGCCTCTACACTGTCCCATCCATCACTCCCAGGGCAGGTGCAGCATGGGTTAGATACAGAGTAAAGCTACCTCAGTACTGCCCCTCCGACAGTGTGGCGCTCCCTCAGTACCGCCCCTCCGACAGTGCGGTGTTCCCTCAGTGCTGCCCCTCCGACAGTGCGGCAATCCCTCAGTACTGCCCCTCCGGTAGTGCAGCGCTCCCTCAGCAGTGCCCCCCCCGACAGTGCAGTGCTGCCTCAGTACTGCCCCTCCGACAGTGCGGCGCTCCCTCAGTACTGCCCCTCCGACAGTGTGGCGCTCCCTCAGTACCGCCCCTCCGACAGTGCGGTGTTCCCTCAGTACTGCCCCTCCGACAGTGCAGCACTCCCTCAGCACTGCCCCTCCGACAGTGCAGCACTCCCTCAGCACTGCCCCTCCGACAGTGCGGCGCTCCCTCAGTACTGCCGCTCCGACAGTGCAGCACTCCCTCAGCACTGCCCCTCCAACAGTGCGGCGCTCCCTGAGTACTGCCCCTCCGACAGTGTGGCTCTCCCTGAGTGCTGCCCCTCCGGCAGTGCGGCGCTCGCTCAGTACTGCCCCTCCGACAGTGCGGCACTCCCTCAGTACTGCCCCTCCGACAGTGCGGCACTCCCTGAGTGCTGCCCCTCCGACAGTGCGGCGCTCCCTCAGTACTGCCCCTCCGACAGTGCGGCGCTCCCTCAGTACTGCCCCTCCGACAGTGCGGCGCTCCCTCAAACTGTCCCTCCGACAGTGCGGCGCTCCCTCAGTGCTGCCCCTCCGACAGTGCGACGCTCCCTCAGTACTACCCCTCCGACAGTGCGACGCTCCCTCAGTACTACCCCTCCGACAGTGCAGCGCTCCCTCAGTACTGCCCCTCTGACAGTGCGGCGCTCCCTCACTACTGTCCCTCGTACATTGCGGCGCTCCCTGTGCTCTATCTCCAGGAAGCGTTGGCCTAGGATTACAGGACTTGCACCTTTGGTAGTGGTGGGACTGGAACCCAAGAACCTCTAGAAGTTGTTTAACAGATCAGAGAGATACAAATGAATGGTTACTCCAGATTCAGGATGGGATGCTGAGGACTACTCACACAGAATGTTGATTCTGATGCTCTCTGACCTCCCTGTTCCAACATCATTCGTGGCCTGACAGTAGTATTGACCTCTGTCCTGTTTATTGATATCAGTGAAGAGGAGTATCTCATCGGTAGTTCTACTCGCAGAGTAAGACATCTTGTACCAGGAGTAGGCTGTTACTGGTGGATCACTGCTGTCACTCACACAGGTTACATTCAGCTCGTCGTGTTCTTTAACTTCAGTTAGGGAGTTCATCTTTTGACCATTTAAGCTGTAAGAAACCTGTAAGTCCCTGGGTCGATCTGAAAGAAAGTTTGGTCCATTTATTCTTGGGAAGAGAATTAATTATCTTCATGTATATTTTACACAGAGTCTACAGCCAAGAAACAAGTCATTTGGCCCAAGCACTCTGTGCCGAGGTTTATGCTCCACACCAGCCTCCTCCCACCCCTCTTCATCTCACCCCATCAACACCAGCCTCCTCCCACCCCTCTTCATCTCACCCCATCAACACCAGCCTCCTCCCACCCCTCTTCATCTCACCCCATCAACACCAGACTCCTCCCACCCCTCTTCATCTCACCCCATCAACACCAGCCTCCTCCCACCCCTCTTCATCTCACCCCATCAACACCAGCCTCCTCCACCCCTCTTCATCTCACCCCATCAACACCAGCCTCCTCCCTCCTCTCTTCATCTCACCCCATCAACACCAGCCTCCTCCCACCCTCTTCATCTCGCCCCATCAACACCAGCCTCCTCCCACCCCTCTTCATCTCACCCCATCAACACCAAACTCCTCCCACCTCTCTTCATCTCACCCCATCAACACCAGCCTCCAACCTCCCCTCTACATCTCACCCCATCAACACCAGCCTCCTCCCACCCCTCTTCATCTCACCCCATCAACACCAGCCCCGTCCCACCCTTCTTCATCTCACCCCATCAACAGCAGCCTCCTCCCACCCCTCTTCACCTCACCCCATCAACACCAGCCTCCTCCCACCCCACTTCATCTCACCCCATCAACACCAGCCCCCTCCCACCCCTCTTCATCTCACCCCATCAACACCAGCCTCCTCCCACCCCTCTTCATCTCACCCCATCTCCACCAGCCTCCTCCCACCCCTCTTCATCTCACCCCATCAACACCAGCCTCCTCCCACCCCTCTTCATCTCACCCCATCAACACCAGCCTCCTCCCACCCCTCTTCATCTCACCCCATCCACACCAGCCTCCTCCCCCCCTCTTCATCTCACCCCATCAACAGCAGCCTCCTCCCAACCCTCTTCATCTCACCCCATCAACACCAGCCTCCTCCCACCCCTCTTCATCTCACCCCGTCAACACCAGCCTCCTCCCCCCTCTTCATCTCACCCCATCCACACCAGCCTCCTCCCCCCCTCTTCATCTCACCCCATCAACAGCAGCCTCCTCCCAACCCTCTTCATCTCACCCCATCAACACCAGCCTCCTCCCACCCCTCTTCATCTCACCCCGTCAACACCAGCCTCCTCCCCCCTCTTCATCTCACCCCATCAACACCAGCCTCCTCCCCCCTCTTCATCTCACCCCATCAACACCAGCCTCCTCCCCCCTCTTCATCTCACCCCATCAACACCAGCCTCCTCCCCCCTCTTCATCTCACCCCATCAACACCAGCCTCCTCCCCCCTCTTCATCTCACCCCATCAACACCAGCCTCCTCCCACCTCTCTTCATCTCACCCCATCAACACCAGCCTCCTCCCACCCCTTTTCATCTCACCCCATCACCATATCCTTCTACTCCTTTCTCCCTCGTGTGTTTATCCAGCTTCCCCTTAAATGTATCTCTGCTCTTCGCCTCGACCACTCCCTGTGGTAGCGAGTTCCCCATTCTCACCACTCTCTGGGGAAAGAAGTTTCTCCTGAATTCCCTATTGGATTTATTAGTGACTCTCTTATATTGATGGCCCCTAGTTCTGGTCTCCCCCACAAGTGGAAACATCTTCTCTACGTCTACCCTATCGAACCCCTTCTTAATTTTAAGTACCTCTATCAGGTCACCCCTCAGCCTTCTCTTTTCTAGAGAAAAGAGCCCCAGCCTGTTCAGTCTTTCCTGATAGTTATAACCCCTCAGTTCTGATATCATTATTCCACCTTTCCCAGTGCCTCCATATTAATTTTATAATATGGAGATTAGAACTGTGCACGTCACATCAAGTGTGGTCTAACCAAGGTATACGGAAACTGGAACTGTGCACAATGCTCCTGGTGTGGTTTAACCAAGGTATATATGAGACCAGAACTGTGCACAGTGCTCCAAGTGCGGTCTAACCAAGGCATATGGACACCAGAACTGAACACAGTGCTCCAAGTGTGGTCTAAACAAGGTATATGGAGACCAGAACTGTGCAAAGTGCTCCAAGTGTGGTCTAACCAAGGTATATGGACAAATGTAAGAAGTCACACAACACCAGGTTATAGTCCAACAGCTTTATTTGAAATCACAAGCTTTCGGAGCGCTGCTCCTTCTTCAGGTGAAGTGGAGAAATGCATAAAGACACAGCTTATATAGTCAGAGAATCATGTCAGATGTTGGAAAGGTTACCTGTAAACATCTGACATGATTCTCTGACTATATAAGCTGTGTCTTTATGCATTTCTCCACTTCACCTGAAGAAGGAGCAGCGCTCCGAAAGCTTGTGATTTCAAATAAAGCTGTTGGACTATAACCTGGTGTTGTGTGACTTCTTACATTTGTCCACCCCAGTCCAACTCCGGCATCTCCACACCAAGGTATATGGAGACCAGAACTGTGCACAGTGCTCCAAGTGTGGTCTAATCAAGGTATACGGAGACCAGAACTGTGCACAGTGCTCCAAGTGTGGTCTAACCAAGGTATACGGAGACCAGAACTGTGCACGGTGCTCCAAGTGTGGTCTAACCAAGGTGTACGGAGACCAGAACTGTGCACAGTGCTCCAAGTGTGGTCTAACCAAGGTATACGGAGACCAGAACTGTGCACAGTGCTCCAAGTGTGGTCTAACCAAGGTATACGGAGACCAGAACTGTGCACAGTGCTCCAAGTGTGGTCTAACCAAGGTATACGGAGACCAGAACTGTGCACGGTGCTCCAAGTGTGGTCTAACCAAGGTATACGGAGACCAGAACTGTGCACAGTGCTCCAAGTGTGGTCTAACCAATGTATATGGAGACCAGAACTGTGCACAGTGCTCCAAGTATGGTCTAACCAAGGTATATGGAGACCAGAACTGTGCACAGTGCTCCAAGTGTGGTCTAACCAATGTTAACATAAATTCTCTTTTTCTAAACCCGGTTTTACACAACACCTTCCAGAGCGGATCAAGAACCGCTTGCATTTCTCCAGCTCCTTTCACCATCTCAGGACGTCCCAAAGCGACTCACGGTGAATTAATGGTGGGAAATATGGAGATGGCAAAAACACTGAATGAATATTTTGTATCAGTCTTTACAGTAGAAGACACTAAGAATATCCCAACACTGGACAAACAGGGGGCTATGGGGGGGGGAGGAGCTAAACACGATCAAAATCACTAAGGAAGTGGTACTCGGTAAAATAATGGGACTCAAGGCGGATAAATCCCCTGGACCTGATGGCTTACATCCTAGGGTCTTGAGGGAAGTGGCGGTAGGGATTGTGGATGCATTGGTAATAATTTTCCAAAACTCCCTGGACTCAGCAAAGGTCCCGGCAGACTGGAAAACTGCTAATGTAACGCCCTTATTTAAAAAGGGCAGTAGACAGAAGGCTGGAAACTATAGACCGGTTAGCCTAACATTTGTGGTCGGTAAAATATTGGAGTCCATTATTAAGGAGACAGTAACAGGACATTTGGATAATCATAATTTAAAAGGACAAAGTCAGCATGGTTTTATGAAGGGGAAGTCATGTTTGACAAATTTGCTGGAGTTCTTTGAGGAAGTAACATATAGGGTGGATAAAGGGGAACCAGTGGACGTAATGTATTTAGACTTTTGAAAGGCATTTGACAAGGTGCCACACAAAAGATTATTGCTTAAGATAAAAAATCACGGGATTGGGGGTAATATTCTGGCATGGATAGAGGATTGGCTATCTAACAGAAGGCAGAGAGTTGGGATAAATGGTTCATTCTCAGACTGGCAACCAGTAACTAGTGGTGTTCTGCAGGGGTCAGTGCTGGGTCCCCAACTCTTTACAATCTATATTAACGATTTGGAGGAGGGGACCGAGTGTAACATATCAAAGTTTGCAGATGATGCTAAGATGGGAGGGAAAGTAGTGAGTGAGGAGGACATAAAAAACCTGCAAGGGGACATAGACAGGCTAAGTAAGTGGGCAGAGATTTGGCAGATGGAATACAATACTGGAAAGTGTGAGGTTATGCACTTTGGCAGGAAAAATCATAGAGCAAGTTATTATCTTAATGGCAAGAAACTGGAAAGTACTGAAGTACAAAGGGATCTGGGGGTCCTGGTGCACGAAACTCAAAAGGTTAGTATGCAGGTGCAGCAAGTGATTAAGAAGGCCAATGGAATGTTGGCTTTCATTGCTAGGGGGATAGAATATAAAAATAGGGAGGTATTGCTTCAGTTGTACAAGGTATTGGTGAGACCGCACCTGGAATACTGCATACAGTTTTGGTGTCCATACTTAAGAAAAGACATACTTGCTCTCGAGTCAGTACAAAGAAGGTTCACTCGGTTAATCCCGGGGATGAGGGGATGGACATATGAGGAGAGGTTGAGTAGATTGGGACTCTACTCATTGGAGTTCAGAAGAATGAGAGGTGATCTTATTGAAACATATAAGATTGTGAAGGGGTTGGATCAGGTGGATGCGGGGAGGATGTTCCCGATGATGGGTGAAACTAGAACTAGGGGGCATAGTCTTAGAATAAGGGGCTGCTCTTTCAAAACTGAGATGAGGAGGAACTACTTCACTCAGAGGGTGGTAGGTCCATGGAATATGCTGCCCCAAAAAGCTGTAGAAGCTACATCATTACATAAATTTAAAACAGAAATAGACAGTTTCCTAGAAGTAAAGGGAATTAAGGGTTATGGGGAGCGGGCAGGAATTTGGACATGAGTCTAGGTTCGGATCAGTCATGGCCCTGTGGGTAGCGGAGCGGGCCCAGGGGCCGTGTAGCCTGATCCTGCTCCTATTTCGTGTGTCTAATTCTGTTAGATTCAGGAGATGGTTCTGTGATAGTGGATTGGCGGTTAGGATCAGATCAGCCATGATCTTATTGAATGGCGGAGCAGGCTCGAGGGGCCGATTGGCCTACTCCTGCTCCTATTTCTTATGTTCTTATGTAAGTCCTTTTTTTGAAGTGTGGTCACTGTTGTAATGTAGGAAACGCGGCAGCCAATTTGTGCACAGCAAGCTCCCACAAACAGCAATGTGAGAATGACCTTCTGCTCTTCTTTGAAATAGTTCCCGTGGGATGTTTTATGTCCAAATGACTGCACTTCTGACAGTGCGCCGCTCCCTCAGTACTATCCCTCCTACAGTGCAGCGCTCCCTTAGTACTGCCCCTCCGACAGTGCAGCGCTCCCTCAGTGCTGCCCCTCCGACAGTGCAGTGCTTCCTCTGTACTGTCCCCCCGACAGTGCGCCGCTCCCTCAGTACTATCCCTCCTACAGTGCGCCGCTCCCTCAGTACTATCCCTCCTACAGTGCAGCGCTCCCTTAGTACTGCCCCTCCGACAGTGCAGCGCTCCCTCAGTGCTGCCCCTCTGACAGTGCAGTGCTTCCTCTGTACTGTCCCCCCGACAGTGCGGTGCTCCCTCAGTACTGCCCCTCCGACAGTGCAGCACTCCCTCAGTACTGTCCCCCCGACAGTGCGGTGCTCCCTCAGTACTGCCCCTCCGACAGTGTGGCGCTCCCTCAGTACTGTCCCCCCGACAGTGCGGTGCTCCCTCAGTACTGTCCCTCCAACAGTGCAGCACTCCCTCAGTACTGTCCCCCCGACAGTGCGGTGCTCCCTCAGTACTGCCCCTCTGACAGTGCAGCACTCCCTCAGTACTGTCCCTCCAACAGTGCAGCACTCCCTCAGTACTATCCCTCCGACAGTGCGGTGCTCCCTCAGTACTGCCCCTCTGACAGTGCAGCACTCCCTCAGTACTGTCCCCCCGAAAGTGCGGTGCTCCCTCAGTACTGTCCCTCCAACAGTGCGGCGCTCCCTCAGTACTGGCACCAGGGGGTGTGGTCCTGAATATTGTGCTCCAGTCTCTGGAGTGGGGGCTCAAACCCACGACCTTGTGACTCAGATGCGAGGACGTGCTGCCCAATGAGCCATGTTGGATATTTAGGGGAACTTGCCTGTTTTTAAGGGAATTGATGATTTCTTCATACAGTATATTAATTCTTGGGATGTGGGCGTCACTGGCAAGGCCAGCATTTACTGCCCATCCCTAGTCGCCCCTTGAGAAGGTGGTGGTGAGCCGCCTTCTTGAACCGCTGCAGTCCGTGTGGTGAAGGTACTCCCACAGCGCTGTTAGGGAGGGAGTTCCAGGATTTTGACCCAGCGACGATGAAGGAACGGCCGATATATTTCCAAGTCAGGATGGTGTGTGTGACTCGGAGGGGAACTTGGAGGTGGTGGTGTTCCCATGCGCCTGCTGCCCTTGTCCTTCTAGGTGGAAGAGGTGACGGGTTTGGGAGGTGCTGCCGAAGAAGCCTTGGTGAGTTGCTGCAGTGCATCCTGTAGATGGTCCACACTGCAGCCACGGTGCACCGGTGGTGGAGGGAGTGAATGTTTAAGGTGGTGTATGGGGTGCCAATCAAGCGGGCTGCTTTGTCCTGGATGGTGTCGAGCTTCTTGAGTGTTGTTGGAGCTGCACTCATCCAGGCAAGTGGAGAGTATTCCATCACACTCCTGACTTGTGCCTTGTAGATGGTGGAAAGGCTTTGGGGAGTCAGGAGATGAGACACTCACGGCAGAATACCCAGCCTCTGAACTGCTCTCGTTGCCACAGTGTTTATGTGGCTGGTCCAGTTAAGTTTCTGGTCAATGGTAACCCCCAGGATGTTGATGGTGGGGGATTCGGCGATGGTAATACCATTGAGTGTCAAGGGGCGGTGGTTAGACTCTCGCTTGCTGGAGATAGTCATTGCCAGGCACGAATGTTTCTGGGCTCTTGTTTACCCACCCTCCCGGTTGTAGAGACGGAGGCACACACTCGCCTCAATACGAAGGCAGCAATGAAGAGACCCTGTCCCCTCAATGGTCCCAGTCCTTACCCCTACAAACAGAGCTTCACCCTACAAAATACTTACACCGGCCCTTCACAGAGAGGGTCTCGGATGGGCTGCTTCTCCCCACGGTGTTGGAAGCAATGCAGGAGTAATTCCCGTAGTCTGTGTAAGAGATTGTTTGAAACCGCAGCTTCTGATCCCACTTGTAGCTGATCTGACCTCCATTCTTGTACCAGGTGTAACCGCTGACTGCTGGGTTACTGTTGAGGGCATCGCAGCTTAAAGTGACAGAGTCCCCTTCTTTCATGTTGTGGCCCATTGTTATCCCGTTTACTGTCACTGAGATGTTGATGTTTCTCGGATGATCTGCAAATGCACAAAGGAGTTAAATAGAAAGTACAGCCCAGGAAACAGGCCATTCGGCCCCACTGCTCCGTGCCGGTGTTTATGCCCCACACCAGCCACCTCCCACCCCTCTTCATCTCACCCCATCAACACCAGCCCGCTCCCACCCCTCTTCATCTCACCCCATCAACACCAGCCTCCTCCCACCCCTCTTCATCTCACCCCGTCAACACCAGCCTCCTCCCACCCCCTTCATCTCACCCCGTCAACACCAGCCTCCTCCCACCCCTCTTCATCTCACCCCATCAACACCAGCCTCCTCCCAACACTTTTCATCTCACCCCGTCAACACCAGCCTCCTCCCACCCCTCTTCATCTCACCCCATCAACACCAGCCTCCTCCCACCCCTCTTCATCTCACCCCATCAACATCAGTCTCCTCCCACCCCTCTTCATCTCACCCCATCAACACCAGCCTCCTCCCACCCCTCTTCATCTCACCCCATCAACACCAGCCTCCTCCCACCCCTCTTCATCTCACCCCATCAACACCAGCCTCCTCCCACCTCTCTTCATCTCACCCCATCAACACCAGCCTCCTCCCACCCCTCTGCATCTCACCCCATCAACACCAGCCTCCTCCCACCGCTCTTCATCTCACCCCATCAACATCAGCCTCCTCCCACCCCTCTTCATCTCACCCCATCAACACCAGCCTCCTCCCACCTCTCTTCATCTCACCCCATCAACACTAGCCTCCTCCCACCCCACTTCATCTCACCCCATCAACACCAGCCTCCTCCCACCGCTCTTCATCTCACCCCATCAACATCAGCCTCCTCCCACCCCTCTTCATCTCACCCCATCAACACCAGCCTCCTTCCACCCCTCTTCATCTCACCCCATCAACACCAGCCACCTCTCACCCCTCTTCATCTCACCCCATCAACACCAGCCTCCTCCCACCTCTCTTCATCTCACCCCATCAACACCAGGCTCCACCCACTCCCTCTTCATCTCACCCCAACAACACCAGCCTCCTCCCACCCCTCTTCATCTCACCCCATCAACATCAGCCTCCTCCCACCCCTCTTCATCTCACCCCATCAACACCAGCCACCTCTCACCCCTCTTCATCTCACCCCATCAACACCAGCCTCCTCCCACCCCTCTTCATCTCACCCCATCAACACCAGCCTCCTCCCACCCCTCTTCATCTCACCTCATCAACAACAGCCTCCTCCTACCCCTCTTCATCTCACCGCATCAATACCAGCCTCCTCCCACCCCTCTTCATCTCAACCCATCAACACCAGCCTCCTCCCGCCCTTCTTCATCTCACCCCATCAGCACCAGCCTCCTCCCACCCCTCTTCATCTCACCAACACCAGCCTCCTCCCACCCCTCTTCATCTCACCCCATCAACAACTGCCTCCTCCCACACCTCTTCATCTCACCCCATCAACAACAGCCTCCTCCCACCTCTCTTCATCTCACCCCATCAACACCAGCCTCCTCCCACCCCTCTTCATCTCACCCCATCAACACCAGCCTCCTCCCACCCCTCTTCATCTCATCCCGTCAACACCAGCCTCCTCCCATCCCTGTTCATCTCACCCCATCAACACCAGCCTCCTCCCACCCCTCTTCATCTCACCCCATCACCATATCCTTCTATTCCTTTCTCCCTCGTGTGTTTATCCAGCTTCCCCTTAAACGTATCTCTCCTCTTCGCCTCAACCACTCCCTGTGGTAGCGAGTTCCCCATTCTCACCACTCTCTGGGTAAAGAAGTTTCTCCTGAATTCCCTATTGGATTTATCAGTGACTCTCTTATATCGATGGCCCCTAGTTCTGGTCTCCCCCACAAGTGGAAACATCTTCTCTACGTCTACCCTATCGAACCCCTTCATAATCTTAAAGACCTCTATCAGGCCACACCTCACCCTTCTCTTTTCTGAGGCAGCTGAAGGCACGGCCGCCAATGGTGGAGCGAAGAAATTGGGAGATGCGCATGAGGCCGGAACTGGAGGAGCGCAGAGATCTCGGATGGTTGTAGGGGTTGGAGGGGGTTACAGAGATAGGGAGGGTTGTAGGGGCTGGAGCAGGATACAGAGATAGGGAGGGTTGTAGGGGCTGGAGGAGGTTACAGAGATAGGGAGGGTTGTAGGTTCTGGAGGAGGTTACAGAGATAGGGAGGGTTGTAGGTGCTGGAGGAGGTTACAGATATAGGGAGGATTGTAGGGGCTGGAGGAGGTTACAGAGATAGGGAGGATTGTAGGGGCTGGAGGATGTTACAGAGATAGGGAGGGTTGTAGGGGCTGGAGGAGGTTACAGAGGTAGGGAGGGTTGTAGGGGCTGGAGGAGGTTACAGAGATAGGGAGTGTTGTAGGGGCTGGAGGAGGTTACAGAGATAGGGAGAGTTGTAGGGGGCTGGAGGAGGTTACAGAGATAGGGAGTGTTGTAGGGGCTGGAGGAAGTTACAGAGATAGGGAGGGTTGTAGGGGCTGGAGGAGGTTACAGAGGTAGGGAGGGTTGTAGGGGCTGGAGGAGGTTACAGAGATAGGGAGGGCTGTAGGGGCTGGAGGAGGTTACAGAGATAGGGAGTGGTGTAGGGGCTGGAGGAGTTTACAGAGATAGGCAGGGTAGTAGGGGCTGGAGGAGTTTACAGAGATAGGGAGGGTAGTAGGGGCTGGAGGAGGTTACAGAGATAGGGAGGGTAGTAGGGGCTGGAGGAGGTTACAGAGATAGGGAGGATTGTCGGGAGCTGGAGGAGTTTACAGAGATAGGGAGGGTTGTAGGGCCTGGAGGAGGTTACAGAGATAGGGAGGATTGTAGGGCCTGGAGGAGGTTACAGAGATAGGGAGGATTGTAGCGGCTGGAGGAGTTTACAGTGATAGGGAGGGTTGTAGGGGCTGGAGGAGTTTACAGAGATAGGGAGGGTTGTAGGGGCTGGAGGAGGTTACAGAGATAGGGAGGGTTGTAGGGGCTGGAGGAGGTTACAGAGATAGGGAGGGTTGTAGGGGCTGGCGGAGGTTACAGAGATAGGGAGGGTTGTAGGGGCTGGAGGAGGTTACAGAGATAGGGAGGGTTGTAGGGGCTGGAGGAGGTTACAGAGATAGGGAGGGTTGTAGGGGCTGGAGGAGGTTACAGAGATAGGGAGGGTTGTAGGGGCTGGAGGAGGTTACAGAGATAGGGAGGGTTGTAGGGGGCTGGAGGAGGTTACAGAGATAGGGAGGGTTGTATGGGGCTGGAGGAGGTTACAGAGATAGGGAGGGTTGTAGGGGCTGGAGGAGGTTACAGAGATGGGGAAGGCTGTAGGGGCTGGAGGAGTTTACAGAGATAGGGAGGGTTGTCGGGGCTGGAGGAGGTTACAGAGATAGGGAGGGTTGTAGTGGCTGGAGGAGGTTACAGAGATAGGGAGGGTTGTAGGGGCTGGAGGAGGTTACAGAGATAGGGAGGGTTGTAGGTGCTGGAAGAGGCTACAGAGATAGGGAGGGTTGTAGTGGCTGGAGGAGGTTACAGAGATAGGGAGGGTTGTAGGGGCTGGAGGAGGTTACAGAGATAGGGAGGGTTGTAGGTGCTGGAGGAGGTTACAGAGATAGGGAGGGTTGTAGGGGCTGGAGGAGGTTACAGAGATAGGGAGGGTTGTAGGGGCTGGAGGAGGTTACAGAAATAGGGAGGGTTGTAGGGGCTGGAGGAGGTTACAGAGATAGGGAGGGTTGTAGGGGCTGGAGGAGGTTACAGACATAGGGAGGATTGTCGGGAGCTGGAGGAGTTTACAAAGATTGGCAGGGACCAGGAGGCCATGGAGGAATTTGAAAACAAGAATGAACATTTTGAAATCGAGGCGTTGCCGCACCGGGAGCCGTAGGTCAACGAGCCAACGGGGTGATGGGTGAGCGCGACTTGGTGCGAATTAGGACACGGGGCAGCAGAGTTTTGGATGACCTCAGGTTTACTTGGGGTGGAATGTGGGAGGCCGGCCAGGAGTGCGTTGGAATAGTCGAGCCTGGAGGTAACAAAGTCATGGATGAGGGTTTCAGCAGCGGATGAGCTGAGGCAGTGACGGAGATGGGCGAGGTTACGGAGGTGTAAGTAGGCGGTCTTTGTTATGCTGCGGATATGTGGTCGGAAGCTCATCTCAGGGTCAAATATGACACCGAGGTTGCGAACCGTCTGGCCCAGATACTTACACTTGACGTTCAGTTTGACTCCACTTTGGGCAGAAATGGGCTTGCGTCCAAACTGGGCCTTGCACGTTAGCATCCGATCTCGTTGCTCGAACGTCGGGGTGACTGTCACGTCGCGGGAATAAGTCGACATGTTATCCCTGTAACCTTTCCGCGTCTCCGACAGGATGCTCGAGTCAGGGACGTTCCACTCCAAAGCAGGGATGTCTTCAGGGCAAAAACTGTGCACAGAACAGGTCACAGTGGCTTTCGTCCCCTCCACGATATCCACAGGTGGCTTAATCTCTGGTTCCTCCAGATACTCTGTGGAATAGACCAACAAATTAAAGCATCGCTTTGGAATATTTGATACAGCTTGCTCTCTCTCGCCTCTGAGTCTGAAGCTTTGTGGGTTCCAGCCCCACCTCCAGAGACCCGATAATCCAGGCCGACACTCCCCAGCGCCAGTACTGTCAGAAGGGCAGTGCTGAGGGAGCGCCGCACTGTCGGAGGGGCGTTACTGAGGGGGCGCTGCACTGTCGGAGGGGCGGTACTGAGGGAGCGCTGCACTGTCGGAGGGGCAGTACTGAGGGAGCGCCGCACTGTCGGAGGGGCAGTACTGAGGGAGCGCTGCACTATCGAAGGGGCAGTACTGAGGGAGCGCCACACTGTCGGAGGGGCAGTACTGAGGGAGCGCCGCACTGTCGGAGGGGCAGTACTGAGGGAGCGCCGCACTGTCGGAGGGGTAGTACTGAGGGAGCGCCGCACTATTGGAGGGGCAGTACTGAGGGAGTGCCAGTACTGTCGGAGGGGCAGTACTGAGGGAGCGCCGCACTGTCGGAGGGACAGTACTGAGGGAGCGCCGCACTGTCGGAGGGGCAGTACTGAGGGAGCGCCGCACTGTCGGAGGGGCAGTACTGAGGGAGCGCCGCACTGGCGGAGGGGCAGTTCTGAGGGAGCGCCGCACGGTTGGAGGGACAGTACTGAGGGCGCGCCGCACTGTCGGAGGGGCAGTACTGAGGGAGCGCCACATATTGGGAGGGTCAGTATTGAGGAAGCGCCACACTGTGGGAGGGTCAGTACTGAGGGAGCCCCGCACTGTCGGAGGCACAATACTGAGGGAGCGCCGCACTGTCGGAGGGGCTGTACCGAGGGAGTGCCGCAGTGTCGGAAGGGTAGTGCTGAGGGAGAGCCGCACTGTCGAAGGGGCAGTACTGAGGGAGCGCCGCACTGTCGGAGGGGCAGTACTGAGGGAGCGCCGCACTGTCGGAGGGTCAGTACTGAGGGCGCGCCGCATTGTCGGAGGGGCAGTACTGAGGGAGCGCCGCACTGTCGGAGGGTCAGTACTGAGGGCGCGCCGCATTGTCGGAGGGGCAGTACTGAGGGAGCGCCGCACTGTCGGAGGGGCAGTTCTGAGAGAGTGCCACACTGTTGGAGGGGCAGTACTGAGGGAGCGCCACACTGTCGGAGGATCAGTACTGAGGGCGCGCCGCACTGTCGGAGGGGCAGTACTGAGGGAGCGCCGCACTGTCGGAGGGTCAGTACTGAGGGAGCGCCACACTGTCGGAGGGTCAGTACTGAGGGAGTGCCGCACTGTCGGAGGGGCGGTACTGAGGGAGCGCCACACTGTCGGAGGGTCAGTCCTGAGGGAGCCCCGCACTGTCGGAGGCGCAGTACTGAGGGAGCGCCGCACTGTCAGAGGGTCAGTACTGAGGGAGGCCCGCACTGTCGGAGGGGCAGTACTGAGGGGGCGCCGCACTGTCGGAGGGGCAGTACTGAGGGAGCACCGCACTGTCGGAGGGGCAGTACTGAGGGAGCGCCGCACTGTCGGAGGGGCAGTACTGAGGGAGCGCCGCACTGTCGGAGGGACAGTACTGAGGGAGCGCCGCACTGTCGGCGGGTCAGTACTGAGGGAGCGCCGCACTGTCGGAGGGGCAGTACTGAGGGAGCGCCGCACTGTCGGAGGGGCTGTACTGAGGGAGTGCAGCACTGTCAGAGTGGCAGTACTAAGGGAGCGCCGCACTGTCGGAGGGGCAGTTCTGAGGGAGCGCCGCACTGTCGGAGGGGCAGTACTGAGGGAGCGACACACCATCAGAGGGTCAGTCCTGAGGGAGCCCCGCGCTGTCGGAGGTGCAGTACTGAGGGAGCACCGCACTGTCAGAGGATCAGTACTGAGTGAGGGCCGCACTGTCGGAGGTGCAGTACTGAGGGAGCGCCGCACTGTCAGAGGGTCAGTCCTGAGTGAGGGCCGCACTGCCGGAGGTGCAGTACTGAGGGAGCGCCACACTGTCAGAGGGGCAGTACTGAGGGAGCGCCGCACTGTCGGAGCGGCGGTACTGAGGGAGCGCCGCACTGTCGGAGGGGCAGTACTGAGGGAGCGCCGCACTGTCGGAGTGGCAGTACTGAGTGAGCGCCGCACTGTCGGAGGGGCAGTACTGTAGGAGCGCTGCACTGTCGGAGGGGCAGTACTGTAGGAGCGCTGCACTGTCGGAGGGTCAGTACTGAGGGAGCGCCACACTGTCGGAGGGTCAGTACTGAGGGAGTGCCGCACTGTCGGAGGGACCTCAATTCAAGAACGGGCGAAGAACCAGACTTCACCAATAATCAGGGAAACAATTACGTATTCGGGAATAACCACTTTGACATCCCTTCCCTTCCATACAGCCATACTGCGACAAGCAGTCAAATACCAACGGAAAACAGCTACTACAGCTCTGTCGAAACCTGGGTCTGTACATTGTCAATGGTAGGTTCATAGGAGACCTCCAAGGAAGATCGACCTATTGCTCACCTCTTGGCTGCAGCACAGTAGACTATATGATTACAGACTTGGACCCATCCTCTTTCAGAGCATTCACAGTCAAACCACAAACAACACTGTCAGATCACAGTCAAATTACTATGTTCCTCAAAAAGACAGAAACAAACAACATAGAAACACAACCCAGTAAACTGTACAACACCAAAAAATCATACAGATGGGCCAAAAACGACACGGAAAAATACCAGAAAACAATTAGCAATGCATCAACTCAAGCTCTCTTAGACATCTTTCTGGATAACATATACACTCACAATAAAGAAGGCGTAAACCGGGCAGTTATTAAACTAAACAATATTTTTGATAATTTGGCAACAAATGCAAACTTGAAAGCTCGCAAGAACAAACCCAAAACAAAAAACTATGAAAAATGGTTTGACCGAGATTGCCATAACATGAGGAAAAAACTTAGAAAAATATCAAACCAAAAACACAGACATCCAGAAAACGAGGAATTACGCCTTACTTATTGTCAGACACTAACAATACAGAAACACACTCAGAACCAAAAAAGAGCAATATATTAAGAATACACTCAGCTCCATGGAGGAATACATTGATTCCAATTGTTTCTGGGACAACTTGAATACACTACACAAAAAACAACACGACGATTTGGCCATTCAAAATGGGGACACATGGGTAAACCACTTTGAAAAATTATACCAGAAAAACACACTAAGGCCAGAGCAACACCAAATATGCAAAAAACTGGAAAAGCTAGAAATGGCCATAAAAGATAACCAAAACCCACTAGACGCCATAATAACAGAAAAAGAACTTCTTGAAAAACTCAAGGACCTGCGACCAGGAAAAGCTTGCGGGACAGACGGCATACTAAACGAGATGATTAAACACACAGACGACAAAATGAAACTGGCTATCCTAAAACTCTTCAACTTGGTTCTGAGTGTCGGTTATTTCCCTGATATCTGGAACAAAGGACTCATAATGCCCATATACAAAAGTGGGGACAAAATCGACCCAAACAACTATCGAGGCATCTGTGTAAACAGTAACCTGGGGAAGGTATTCTGTAGCATCATAAACAAAAGACTTATAAACTTCCTTGAGGAGCACAATGTCTTGAGTAAAAGCCAAATTGGATTCCTGCCAAACTGTAGAACATCCGATCATATCTTCACCCTACAGACCCTAATTGACAAACACGTTCACCATAACAAAAGCAAAATCTACGCATGCTTTGTAGATTTCCAGAAGGCTTTCGACTCCATCTGGCATGACGGTTTATTCCTGAAACTTATCGAAAGCGGGGTAGGAGGGAAAACATATGATGTAATTAAATCAATGTATACAAACAACAAATGTGCAGTTAAAATTGGAGACAAACAAACAAAATACTTCCCACAGGGGCGGGGGGTGACGCAGGGCTCGCCAATCTCACCGACACTCTTTAATATTTACATAAATGGATTGGCAAAACTACTTGAACAATCTACAGCACCCGCCCTCACCCTATATGAATCCAAGGTTAAATTCCTCCTGTATGCAGACGACCTGGTTCTGCTGTCACCAACTAAGAAGGGTCTACAGCAGAACCTGGACCTGCTGGAGTCGTACTGCCAGACTTGGGCCCTGACAATAAATCCCCAAAAAACCAAAGTCCTTGTGTTCCAGCAAAGATCCAAACATCAGGGACCCAAAATAAATTTCACAGTAGGAACAACCAAAATCGAACAAACCACTAACTACACATACTTGGGCTTAAAAATCAGTTCTACGGGAAACTTCAAACTGGCTGTGAATGAACTGAAAGAGAAAGCAAGAAGGGCTTTCTATGCCATCAAAAAATCAATCCAAATAGAAATCCCAATTAGCATTTGGCTCAAAATTTTCAAATCAGTAATTGAACCAATTGCGCTCTATGGCAGTGAGGTATGGGGACCGCTAACACAACAAGAATTTGCAAAATGGGACAAACACCCAATTGAGATCCTACATGCAGAATTCTGTAAAAGTATCCTCCGGACTCAAAGGAAAACAGTAAACAATGCATGCAGGGCGGAACTAGGCCAATATCCATTAATAATCACTATCCAAAAAAGAGCCACCAAATTTTGGAATCACCTACAAATGAGCAACCCCCAATGCTATCACTACGACGCCCTGAAATGCCAAGAGCTGACCATAAAGAAGAATACCCTCAGTCAACTAGTCCTGGGACTCAGTGAAGTAACTACTAACAATACTAACAATAACCAGCCCCAGGACAGTGACAGGGTAACACAAAGAATTCGACCCAACACAATCGTCGCTAAGCAAAAGGAAAAATATCTGACATATTGGGCAGAAACAACAAAAACCCAAAGCAAACTCAATTGCTACTTGGCCCTAAACAGACAATACAACATAGCTGATTACCTGACCATGGTAAAGGATAACAAACTGAGAAGAACCTTGACAAGGTACAGACTTAGCGAACATAGACTAGCGATCGAAAAAGGCAGACACAGGCAGACCAGGCTGCCAAGAGAAGACAGGATATGCTCTCACTGCAGTCAGGGAGTAGTGGAGACAGAGATGCACTTCCTCACAGCCTGTGGAAAATATCAGGGCATCAGGGAGAATTTCTGCCAAAAATTCTCACAAATATGCCCTGAATTCAGAAATCTGAATGACGACCAAAAACTCCCATTCCTACTGGGGGAGGAGAGAAGCTGTGTAACACTGGCGGCACACTATGTTGCAGCTTGCCATGAACAGAGGGACAACCAGTAAACTAAGAAAAGAGTATATATAAACAATGCGAATGTATATTTATACACTCAGGGATATACCTGTTTATACACTGTATGAATAGAACTGCGTTTATGTGTTCAACCATAAATGTATTTTGATGCTTTGGCAACATAAGATGTACCTTATCATGCCAATAAAGCGATTTGAATTTGAATTTGAATTTGAATTTGAATTTGATCAGTACTGAGGGAGCGCCACACTGTCGGAGGGTCAGTCCTGAGGGAGCCCCGCACTGTCGGAGGCGCAGTACTGAGGGAGCGCCGCACTGTCAGAGGGTCAGTACTGAGGGAGGGCCGCACTGTCGGAGGGGCAGTACTGAGGGGGCGCCGCACTGTCGGAGGGGCAGTACTGAGGGAGCGCCGCACTGTCGGCGGGTCAGTACTGAGGGAGCGCCGCACTGTCGGAGGGGCAGTACTGAGGGAGCGCCGCACTATCGGAGGGGCTGTACTGAGGGAGTGCAGCAATGTCAGAGGGGCAGTACTAAGGGAGCGCCGCACTGTCGGAGGGGCAGTTCTGAGGGAGCGCCGCACTGTCGGAGGGGCAGTACTGAGGGAGCGCCACACTGTCGGAGGGTCAGTACTGAGGGAACGCTGCACTGTCGGAGGGGCAGTACTGAGGGAGCGCCACACCATCGGCGGGTCAGTCCTGAGGGAGCCCTGCACTGTCGGAGGCGCAGTACTGAGGGAGCGCCGCACTGTCAGAGGATCAGTACTGAGTGAGGGCCGCACTGCCGGAGGTGCAGTACTGAGGGAGCGCCGCACTGTCGGAGGGGCAGTACTGAGGGAGCGCCGCACTGTCTGAGGGGCAGTACTGAGGGAGCGCCGCACTGTCGGCGGGTCAGTACTGAGGGAGCGCCGCACTGTCGGAGGGGCAGTACTGAGGGAGTGCCGCACTGTCGGAGGGGCAGTGCTGAGGGAGCGCCGCACTGTCGGAGGGACAGTACTGAGGGAGCGCCGCACTGTCGGAGGGGCAGTACTGAGGGAGCGCCGCACTGTCGGAGGGGCAGTACTGAGAGAGCGCCGCACTGTCGGAGGGGCAGTACTGAGGGAGCGCCGCACTGTCGGAGGGGCAGTACTGAGGGAGCGCCGCACTGTCGGAGGGGCAGTACTGAGGGAGCACCGCACTGTTGGAGGGGCAGTACTGAGGGAGCGCCGCACTGTCGGAGGGTCAGTACTGAGGGAGCGCCGCACTGTCGGAGGGGCAGTATTGGTCTCGGTTCTATCCAGCCCATTCACCATGTCCCGCTCTTCATTGTCAATTCCAGCAGATGGCAATGTTTAATTAACAAACGATCAGAAAGGGAATCTTCGCTCTCAAAGTGACCTGAAGTTTCAAAGTTTTCAATCTAGCTCGCTTAGAAGGAAAGGCAAGTGTTTAGTTAATCTTACAATTCATTCTTGGGATGTGGGCATCGCTGGCAATCCGGCATTTATTGCCCATCCCTAGTTGCCCAGGATACCGGGGAGAACTCCCCGACTCTTCATCGAAATAGTGGCCATTGGATCTTTTATGTCCAGCTGAGTGGGCTTTGATTTATCGTCTCATTCGAGAGATTGCACCTCCGACAGTGCGGCGCTCCCTCAGTACTGCCCCTCCGACAGTGCGGCGCTCCCTCAGTACTGCCCCTCCGACAGTGCGGCGCTCCCTCAGTACTGCCCCTCCGACAGTGCGGCGCTCCCTCAGTACTGCCCCTCCGACAGCGCGGCGCTCCCTCAGTACTGCCCCTGCGAGAGTGCGGCGCTCCCTCAGTACTGCCCCTCCGACAGTGCGGCGCTCCCTCAGTACTGCCCCTCCGACAGTGCGGCGCTCCCTCAGTACTGACTCTCCGACAGTGCGGCGCTCCATCAGTAGGGCCCCTCCGACAGTGCGGCGCTCCCTCAGTACTGCCCCTTCGACAGTGTGGCGCTCCCTCAGTACTGCCCCTCTGACAGTGCGGCGCTCCCTCAGTACTGCCCCTCCGACAGTGTGGCTCTCCCTCAGTACTGCCCCTCCGACAGTGCGGCGCTCCCTCAGTACTGCCCCTCCGACAGTGCGGCGCTCCCTCAGTACTGCCCCTCCGACAGTGCGGCGCTCCCTCAGTACTGCCCCTCCGACAGTGCGGCGCTCCCTCAGTACTGCCCCTCCGACAGTGCGGCGCTCCCTCAGTACTGCCCCTCCGACAGTGCGGCGCTCCCTCAGTACTGCCCCTTCGACAGTGTGGCGCTCCCTCAGTACTGCCCCTCTGACAGTGCGGCGCTCCCTCAGTACTGTCCCTCCGACAGTGTGGCTCTCCCTCAGTACTGCCCCTCCGATGTGTGGCGCTCCCTCAGTACTGCCCCACCGAAGGTGTGGCGCTCCCTCAGTAATGGCCCTCCGACAGTGTGGCCCTCCCTCAGTACTGCCCCTCCGACAGTGCGACGCCCCCTCAGTACTGCCCCTCCGACAGTGCGGCACTCCCTCAGTACTGCACCTCCGACAGTGCGGCGCTCCCTCAGTACTGCCCCTCCGAAAGTGCGGCGCTCCCTCAGTACTGCCCCTCCGACACTGCGGCGCTCCCTCAGTACTGCCCCTCCGACAGTGCGGCGCTCCCTCAGTACTGCCCCTCCGACACTGCAGCGCTCCCTCAGTACTGCCCCTCCGACAGTGCGGCGCTCCCTCAGTACTGCCCCTCCAACAGTGCGGCGCTCCCTCAGTACTGCCCCTCCGACACTGCGGCGCTCCCTCAGTACTGCCCCTCCGACACTGCGGCGCTCCCTCAGTACTGCCCCTCCGACACTGCAGCGCTCCCTCAGTACTGCCCCTCCGACAGTGCGGCGCTCCCTCAGTACTGCCCCTCCAACAGTGCGGCGCTCCCTCAGTACTGCCCCTCCAACAGTGCGGCGCTCCCTCAGTACTGCCCCTCCGACACTGCGGCGCTCCCTCAGTACTGCCCCTCCGACAGTGCGGCGCTCCCTCAGTACTGGCAGCAGGGAGTGTCAGCCTGGATTATGAGGCTCGAGTGTCTGGGGTGGGAACTCAAACCCACGACCGTCTGACTCAGAAGCGAGAGAGCGAGCTAAACCCTCTGAGCCACCACTGACACAGTATAGAAAGTAGATAGGCCGATTTCTTTCTCAAACTCACCAGATACCAGCAGTTTGACCCCGACTTGCGTTGACCATTTTGCTCCGCCCAGCTCCATTCGGAAATAATATTTCCCGCTGTCTGTCCCCGTTAAATTCTTTATCTTCAAGGTACAGCTTCCGCTGTCCATATTTCCAAGGAACTCTACCCGTCCTGTATAATTTGCATCACTGCCTTCTTTGCTGTGATGTACTTTAGCTCCATCATAATGGTCGTCCTTTAGCCAAATCCCAATCTTTTCGGCGGCTTTCTTAATGTCACTGGGACAGCTGAATTGGCAAGGAATAGTCACACAGGATCCTTCCAGGGCCCTCATTGCAAGCGGAGCCCACACGCCCCAGTTTTGGTTATCTGCAAGAGACAGGGTCGGGGTGAGGACTGTGAACATCGCAAATCAAGGGCTAAAGTGATATCGGAGCCGGTGCGAGTGATGGGACAGTGCAAGGGGTTGGAGAATTCCTGGGTTCCAGGATCAAATCCCCTCAAGAATGATAATTACAAAGCATTTAGAGCACAGAATCTGGCCATTCGCTTTTAAGGAGCGTCTTAAAGGAGGAGAGAGAGGCGGAGAGGTTTAGGGAGGGAATTCCAGAGCTCGGGGCCCAGGCGGCTGAAGGCACGGCCGCCAATGGTGGAGCGATGGAAATCGGGGGATGTTCAAGAGGCCAGAATTGGAGGAGCGCAGAGATCTGGGAGGGTTGTAGGGGCTGGAGGAGGTTACAGAGATAGGGAGGGTTGTAGGGGCTGGAGGAGGTTACAGAGATAGGGAGGGTTGTAGGGGCTGGAGGAGGTTACAGAGATAGGGAGGGTTGTAGGGGCTGGAGGAGGTTACAGAGATAGGGAGGGTTGTAGGGGCTGGAGGAGGTTACAGAGATAGGGAGGGTTGTAGGGGCTGGAGGAGGTTACAGAGATAGGGAGTGTTGTAGGGTGCTGGAGGAGGTTACAGAGATGGGGAGGGTTGTGGGGGGTTGGAGGAGGTAACAGAGATGGGGAGTGTTGTAGGGGGCTGGAGGAGATTACAGAGATAGGGAGTGTTGTAGGGCTGGAGGAAGTTACAGAGATAGGGAGGGTTGTAGGGGCTGGAGGAGGTTACAGAGATAGGGAGGGTTGTATGGGGCTGGAGGAGGTTACAGAGATAGGGAGGGTTGTAGGGGGCTGGAGGAGGTTATAGAGATGGGGAGTGCTGTAGGGGGCTGGAGGAGGTTACAGAGATAGGGAGTGTTGTAGGGCTGGAGGAAGTTACAGAGATAGGGAGGGTTGTAGGGGTTGGAGGAGGTTACAGAGATAGGGAGGATTGTAGGGGGCTGGAGGAGGTTACAGAGATAGGGAGTGTTGTAGGGGGCTGGAGGAGGTTACAGAGATAGGGAGGATTGTAGGGGGCTGGAGGAGGTTACAGAGATACGGAGGGTTGTAGGGGCTGGAGGAGGTTACAGAGATAGGGAGGATTGTAGGGGGCTGGAGGAGGTTACAGAGATAGGGAGGGATGTAGGGGCCTGGAGGAGGTTACAGAGATAGATAGGGAGGGTTGTATGGGGCTGGAGGAGGTTACAGAGATCTGGGAGGGTTGTAGGGGCTGGAGGAGGTTACAGAGATAGGGAGGTTTGTAGGAGGCTGGAGGAGGTTACAGAGATAGGGAGGGTTGTGGGGGTGAAGGAGGTTCCAGAGAGCGGGAGGGTTGTAGGGGCTGGAGGAGGTTACAGAGATAGGGAGGCTTGAAGGGGCTGGAGGAGGTTACAGAGATAGGGAGGATTGTAGGGGCTGGAGGAGGTTACAGAGATAGAGAGGTTTGTAGGAGGCTGGAGGGGGTTACAGAGATAGGGAGGGTTGTGGGGGGGAAGGAGGTTACAGAGAGAGGGAGGGTTGTAGGGGCTGGAGGAGGTTACAGAGATAGGGAGGGTTGTAGGGGGCTGGAGGCCGTTACAGAGATAGGGAGTGTTCTAGGGTGCTGGAGGAGGTTACAGAGATAGGGAGGGTTGTAGGGAGCTGGAGGAGGTTACAGAGATAGGGAGGGTTGTAGGAGGTTACAGAGATAGGGAGGGTTGTAGGGGGCTGGAGGAGGTTACAAAGATAGGGAGTGTTGTAGGGGGTTGGAGGAGGTTACAGAGATAGGGAAGGTTGAAGGGGGCTGGAGGAGGTTATAGAGATAGGGAGGGTTGTAGGGGCTGGAGGAGGTTACAGAGATAGGGAGGGTTGTAGGGGCTGCAGGAGGTTACAGAGATAGGGAGGGTTGAAGGGGGCTGGAGGAGGTTACAGAGATAGGGAGTGTTGTAGGGGGCTGGAGAAGTTACAGAGATAGGGAGTGTTGTAGGGCTGGAGCAAGTTACAGAGATAGGGAGGGTTGTAGGGGCTGGAGGAGGTTACAGAGATAGGGAGGGTTGTAGGTGGCTGGAGGAGGTTACAGAGATAGGGAGGGTTGTAGGGGGCTGGAGGAGGTTACAGAGATAGGGAGGGTTGTAGGGGGCTGGAGGAGGTTACAGAGACAGGGAGGTTTGTAGGGGCTGGAGGAGGTTACAGAGATAGGGAGGGTTGTAGGGGGCTGGAGGAGGTTACAGAGATAGGGAGGGTTGTAGGAGGCTGGAGGAGGTTACAGAGATAGGGAGGGTTGAAGGGGGCTGGAGGAGGTTACAGAGATAGGGAGAGTTGAAGGGTGCTGGAGGAGGTTACAGAGATAGGGAGGGTTGTAGGGGGCTGGAGGTGGTCACAGAGATAGGGAGGGTTGTAGGGGCTGGAGGAGGTTACAGAGATAGGGAGAGTTGTAGGGAGCTGGAGGAGGTTACAGAGATAGGGAGGGTTGTAGGAGGTTACAGAGATAGGGAGGGTTGTAGGGGGCTGGAGGAGGTTACAGAGATAGGGAGGGTTGTAGGGGGCTGGAGGAGGTTACAGAGATAGGGAGGGTTGTAGGGTGCTGGAGGAGGTGACAGAGATAGGGAGGGTTGTAGGGGCTGGAGGAGGTTACAGAGATAAGGAGGTTTGTAGGGGCTGGAGGAGGTTACAAAGATAGGGAGTGTTGTAGGGGGTTGGAGGAGGTTACAGAGATAGGGAAGGTTGAAGGGTGCTGGAGGAGGTTACAGAGATAGGGAGGGTTGTAGGGGCTGGAGGAGGTTACAGAGATAGGGAGGGTTATAGGGGCTGCAGGAGGTTACAGAGATAGGGGGGGTTGAAGGGGGCTGGAGGAGGTTACAGAGATAGGGAGTGTTGTAGGGGGCTGGAGAAGTTACAGAGATAGGGAGTGTTGTAGGGCTGGAGCAAGTTACAGAGATAGGGAGGGTTGTAGGGGCTGGAGGAGGTTACAGAGATAGGGAGGGTTGTAGGGGGCTGGAGGAGGTTACAGAGATAGGGAGGATTGCAGGGGGCTGGAGGAGGTTACAGAGATAGGGAGGGTTATAGGGGCTGGAGGAGGTTACAGAGATCTGGGATGGTTGTAGGGGCTGGAGGAGGTTACAGAGATAGGGAGGGTTGTCGGGGTGAAGGACGTTATAGAGAGAGGGAGGGTTGTAGGGGCTGGAGGAGGTTACAGAGATAGGGAGGGTTGTAGGTGGCTGGAGGAGGTTACAGAGATAGGGATGGTTGTAGGGGGCTGGAGGAGGTTACAGAGATAGGGAGGGTTGTTGGGGGCTGGAGGAGGTTACAGAGATAGGGAGGGTTGTAGGGGGCTGGAGGAGTTTACAGAGATAGGGAGGGTTGTAGGGGGCTGGAGGATGTTACAGAGATAGGGAGGGTTGTTGGGGCTGGAGGAGGTTACAGAGATAGGGAGGGTGGTAGGGGCTGGAGGAGGTTGCAGAGATAGGGAGGGTTGTAGTGTGCTGGAGGATGTTACGGAGATAGGGAGGGTTGTAGGGGCTGGAGGAGTTTACAGAGATAAGGAGGGTTGTAGGGGCTGGAGGAGGTTACAGAGATAGGGAGGGTGGTAGGGGCTGGAGGAGGTTACAGAGATAGGGAGGGTTGTAGTGTGCTGGAGGAGGTTACAGAGATAGGGAGGGTTGTAGGGGCTGGAGGAGTTTACAGAGATAAGGAGGGTTGTAGAGGCTGGAGGAGGTTACAGAGATAGGGAGGGTTGTAGTGTGCTGGAGGAGGTTACAGAGATAGGGAGGGTTGTAGGGGCTGGAGGAGTTTACAGAGATAGGGAGGGTTGTAGGGGCTGGAGGAGGTTACAGAGATAGGGAGGGTTGTCGGGGCTGGAGGAGGTTACAGAGATAGGGAAGGTTGTAGGGGCTGGAGGAGGTTACAGAGATAGGGAGTGTTGTAGGGGCTGGAGGAGGTTACAGATAGAGGGAGGGTTGTAGGGGCTGGAGGAGGTTACAGAGATAGGGAGGGTTGTAGGGGCTGGAGGAGGTTACAGAGATAGGGAAGGTTGTAGGGGCTGGAGGAGGTTACAGAGATAGGGAGAATTGTAGGGGGCTGGAGGAGGTTACAGAGAGAGGGAGGGTTGTAGGGGCTGGTGGAGGTTACAGATATAGGGAGGGTTGTAGAGGGCTGGAGGAGGTTATAGAGATAGGGAGTGTTGTAGGGTGCTGGAGGAGGTTACAGAGATAGGGAGGGTTGTAGGGGGCTGCAGGAGGTTACAGAGATAGGGAGGGTTGTAGTGGGCTGGAGGAGGTTACAGAGATAGGGAGTGTTGTAGGGGGCTGGAGGAGGTTACAGAGATAGGGAGGATTGTAGGGGGCTGGAGGAGGTTACAGGGATAGGGAGGGTTGTAGGGGCTGGAGGAGGTTACAGAGCTAGGGCGGATTGTAGGGGGCTGGAGGAGGTTACAGAGATAGGGAGGGTTGTATGGGGCTGGAGGAGGTTAGAGATCTGGGAGGGTTGTAGGGCCTGGAGGAGGTTACAGAGATAGGGAGGTTTGTAGAAGGCTGGAGGAGTTTACAGAGATAGGGAGGGTTGTGGGGGTGAAGGAGGTTGCAGAGAGGGGGAGGGTTGTCGCGGCTGGAGGAGTTTACAGAGAGAGGGAGGGTTGTAGGGGCTGGAGGAGGTTACAGAGATAGGGAGACTTGTAGGGGCTGGAGGAGGTTACAGAGATAGGGAGGGTTGTAGGGGGCTGGAGGCCGTTACAGAGATAGGGAATGTTCTAGGGTGCTGGAGGAGGTTACAGAGATGGGGAGGGTTGTAGGGGGCTGGAGGAGGTTACAGAGATAGGGAGGGTTGTAGGGGGCTGGAGGAGGTTACAGAGATAGGGAGGTTTGTAGGAGGCTGGAGGAGTTTACAGAGATAGGGAGGGTTGTGGGGGTGAAGGAGGTTGCAGAGAGGGGGAGGGTTGTAGGGGCTGGAGGAGTTTACAGAGATAGGGAGAGTTGTAGGGGCTGGAGGAGGTTACAGAGATAGAGAGAGTTGAAGGGGCTGGAGGAGGTTACAGAGATAGGGAGGGTTGTAGGGGGCTGGAGGCCGTTACAGAGATAGGGAATGTTCTAGGGTGCTGGAGGAGGTTACAGAGATAGGGAGGGTTGTAGGGGGCTGGAGGAGGTTACAGAGATAGGGAGGGTTGTGGGAGCTGGAGGAGATTACAGAGATAGGGAGGTTTGTAGGGGCTGGAGGAGTTTACAGAGATAAGGAGGGTTGTAGGGGCTGGAGAAAGTTACAGAGATAGGGAGTGTTGTCGGGGGCTGGAGGAGTTTACAGAGATAGGGTGGGTTGTAGGGGGCTGGAGGAGGTTACAGAGATAGGGAGTGTTGTAGGGGCTGAAGGAGGTTACAGAGATAGGGAGGGTTGTCGTGTGCTGGAGGAGGTTACAGAGATAGAGAGGGTTGTAGGGGCTGGAGGAGTTTACAGAGATAAGGAGGGTTGTAGGGGCTGGAGGAGGTTACAGAGATAGGGAGGGTTGTAGGGGGCTGGAGGAGGTTACAGAGATAGGGAGGGTTGTAGGGGCTGGAGCAGGTTAGAGAGATAGGGAGGGTTGTAGGGGGCTGGAGGAATTTACAGAGATAGGGAGGGTTGTAGGGGCTGGAGGAGGTTACAGAGAGAGGGAGGGTTGTAGGGGCTGGAGGAGGTTACAGAGATAGGGAAGGTTGTAGGGGCTGGAGGAGGTTACAGAGATAGGGAGAATTGTAGGGGGCTGGAGGAGGTTACAGAGAGAGGGAGGGTTGTCGGGGCTGGAGGAGGTTACAGAGATAGGGAGGGTTGTCGGGGGCTGGAGGAGGTTACAGAGATAGGGAGGGTTGTAGGGGGCTAGAGGAGGTTACAGAGATAGGGAGTGTTGTAGGGGGCTGGAGGAGGTTACAGAGATAGGGAGGATTGTAGGGGGCTGAAGGAGGTTACAGAGATAGGGAGGGTTGTAGGGGCTGGAGGAGGTTACAGAGCTAGGGAGGATTGTAGGGGGCTGGAGGAGGTTACAGAGATAGGGAGGGTTGTAGGGGGCTGGAGGAGGTTACAGAGATAGGGAGGGTTGTATGGGGCTGGAGGAGGTTAGAGATCTGGGAGGGTTGTAGGGCCTGGAGGAGGTTACAGAGATAGGGAGGTTTGTAGGAGGCTGGAGGAGTTTACAGAGATAGGGAGGGTTGTGGGGGTGAAGGAGGTTGCAGAGAGGGGGAGGGTTGTAGGGGCTGGAGGAGTTTACAGAGATAGGGAGGGTTGTAGGGGCTGGAGGAGGTTACAGAGATAGGGAGAGTTGTCGGGGCTGGAGGAGGTTACAGAGATAGGGAGGGTTGTAGGGGGCTGGAGGCCGTTACAGAGATAGGGAATGTTCTAGGGTGCTGGAGGAGGTTACAGAGATGGGGAGGGTTGTAGGGGGCTGGAGGAGGTTACAGGGATAGTGAGGGTTGTAGGGGGCTGGAGGAGGTTACAGAGATAGGGAGGTTTGTAGGAGGCTGGAGGAGTTTACAGAGATAGGGAGGGTTGTGGGGGTGAAGGAGGTTGCAGAGAGGGGAAGGGTTGTAGGGGCTGGAGGAGTTTACAGAGATAGGGAGGGTTGTAGGGGCTGGAGGAGGTTACAGAGATAGGGAGAGTTGAAGGGGCTGGAGGAGGTTACAGAGATAGGGAGGGTTGTAGGGGGCTGGAGGCCGTTACAGAGATAGGGAATGTTCTCGGGTGCTGGAGGAGGTTACAGAGATAGGGAGGGTTGTAGGGGGCTGGAGGAGGTTACAGAGATAGGGAGGGTTGTAGGAGCTGAAGGAGATTACAGAGATAGGGAGGGTTGTAGGGGCTGGAGGAGTTTACAGAGATAAGGAGGGTTGTAGGGGCTGGAGGAAGTTACAGAGATTGGGAGTGTTGAAGGGGGCTGGAGGAGTTTACAGAGATAGGGTGGGTTGTAGGGGGCTGGAGGAGGTTACAGAGATAGGGAGTGTTGTAGGGGCTGGAGGAGGTTACAGAGATAGGGAGGGTTGTAGGAGGCTGGAGGAGGTTACAGAGATAGTGAGGGTTGTAGGGGCTGGAGGAGGTTACAGAGATAGGGAGGGCTGTATTGGCTGGAGAAGGTTACAGAGATAGGGAGGTTTGTAGTGGCTGGAGGAGGTTACAGAGTTAGGGAGGGTTGTCGGGGCTGGAGGAGGTTACAGAGATAGGGAGTGTTGTAGGGGCTGGAGGAGTTTACAGAGAGAGGGAGAGTTGTCGGGGCTGGAGGAGGTTACAGAGATAGGGAGAGTTGTAGGGGGCTGGAGGAGTTTACAGAGATAGGGAGGGTTGTAGGGGGCTGGAGGAGTTTACAGAGATAGGGAGGGATGTAGGGGGCTGGAGGAGGTTCCAGAGATAGGGAGGGTTGTAGGGGCTGGAGGAGGTTACAGAGATAGCGAGGGTTGTAGGGGCTGGAGGAGGTTACAGAAATAGGAAGTGTTGTAGGGTGCTGGAGGAGGTTACAGAGATAGGGAGGGTTGTAGGGGGCTATAGGAGGTTACAGAGATAGGGAGGGTTGTAGGGGCTGGAGGAGGTTACAGAGATAGGGAGGGTTGTAGGGGGCTATAGGAGGTTACAGAGATAGGGAGGGTTGTAGGGGCTGGAGGAGATTACAGAGATAGGAAGGGTTGTAGGGGCTGGAGGAAGTTACAGAAATATGGAGGGTTGTAGGGGCTGGAGGAGGTTACAGAGATAGGGAGTGTTGTAGGGGGGTGGAGGAGGTTACAGAGATAGGGAGGGTTGTAGGGGGCTGGAGGAGGTTACAGAGATCGGGAGATTTGTAGGGGCTTGTAAAGTCTGTGGGTTGTGCAGTAAATAAATACACAGACTTTTGAAGTTCAAACAAACAGGTCTTTACTATTCAGAGTTCAGGGCGAATCTGCCCTAGTTATCCTGTAACATCACTTATCTACTGGTGTGGTCACTGTCGGTATTACCGTATACAGAAGCCAATCAAATAGTGCCACACCTAAAGTAGTTCTCTTAAAGGTGAACGGTTACATTCAATTGTTCCCTTAAAGGTTGACGGGTACATACACTACAATCCTCCCTTTTTAGCTTATTACTTACAGGGTCCCCGTTAAACATACATATCTTCAACTTCACATAACAATTTACAGATATACTTTCGGTGGGAACAGTTCACAGGTTCAGTCTCTGATCTTGACTCATTCCGAACAGCATCTCTTTGGTGTAGCCGGTTCACATGGCTAGCGTGACTCCTCCATAGCCTTTTTCTTAACGTAACAGCTTGACCTTCCGTCCTGTTGAACCAGCAGTGCGGACTTTTACAACCAACTGGCTGTCTTGATAATTTTCGGGTTTTCAACTAATTTAGCTCCTTTCATGGTGTCCCGCCTGAGATGATAGTATTTTAGACAGTTATTATCTCCTGCTTCTTCTTTTTCTTTTCTGCCTTTTTGAAACTCTCGGAGCTCCTTTCTCTGCGGCCATCTGTAGCGCCACCAACTCTCTATGTTCATTAGACCTTAAGTGCTTCATGCGGATTTCTGTACTTTGGGAGTTTTCATCACAAACTGGGCAGACCAGATCCTCGTAATATTCAGTGTCACTCAATAGGTCAGGATAGTATTCGGGGTCGTCCTGAGTTAGGCCAGTGAGGGGCCCTTCTACTTCCTTCTTATCCAACTGGACGTTAGCCGACGGTGGTTCCTTCTCTGACCATCTTTCTTGAAAAGACTTCTTCAAGCATTCATATTCATCCCGCTCTTCCTGGGATGTCTGCCATTCCTTCACGCCTGGCCTCATTTGTGAGCTCAATACCTTCCCTTCCATCGGGGATTCCGTTATCAGGCTATTTAATCCTTCTACTGAAGTAGCTGTTTCCGCATTCTTCTGTTCACCTTGACGTAATTCAGCATACTTTTGACATCCATGTGCAAGCTGTGTTGCCCCCTCAGCTCTCTCCGTGACTTTTGGAAGCTCCGAATTCTTTCCCTTTGAAACCTGAAACTCGTGTTCCCATTTTGGAGTCTTGTCCCTCAGCGTGTATAAGAGTTGGCTGGCCGTTAACTCTTCTACGGGGACACTGTGGATTAGCGCCTTCTCCATTTCATCCACCTTTCCCTCCAATGTTTTCACCTTCCTTTCCTCCGGTCCTTTGGTTTTAAGCGCTCGAAGAAATTGCGCCTTGGTGTTCTCTAACTCCTGATCAGGGGCCATTCCTACAGTCTCTGTGTTCCTTCCATTGGCCTTTCCTTCCACTGCCCGGATTCCTAGTTGAATATGTTCTTCAAGTTGTTGGACCTCTGCCATTGCCGCCTCATATTTGTCTTGGGTTTCCTTCAATAATTTAACGAGTTCTTGGACATCTTGAATTTCACGTTCTGCTATGTCTTCCACCTCTAATTTTCCATCTATGGATGGAATCTCTACCGATGAGTCTGTCTTGGCCTGGAGCTCGTCAAACATTTCCTGCAGCCTTTGTAATTCTCGCTCATGTTCAAACTTTAGTTGTTCATATGCTTTCACTAAAACTAGCTTTTCGGAGGTTGCTGAGTTAATCCCCTCCAGAATTGTAGCCTGGGCCTGTTCATACTGTTCTTTCCACTTCTCACACTCTGCTTGTAAGGAGTCGTAGAGAAGAACTGGAATAAAATCCCGGCTTCCTGAAGATTCCTCTTCATTTGCTTCTTTCGCAATTTCCTGTTGGAGTTCAGCCAAGGCTGCTATGCTATCTGCCTCTTGAAGTCTCACTGCCATCAAATCTTCTTTATTCTTGCAGTCTATCTCAGTCATTTTCCCTTTATTTTCATTTAACTGAGTGATAAGCTCCTCTTGCAACATGGCCACATTATTCACATCAGGTAAAGAAGCGTTTCTCTTTTCCATGTCCAAGATTTTTTTCTGCATCTCTTTAAGTGCACACTGCGCTTCAGCTTCTCTTAACCTTGCCTGCACTAGCTCCGTCTCCAATTGCAGAACAAAATCCTCAGTGTAGCGTGGTTTGCCTTTATGCTGTATCTCTAGATCATGCAAATATTCTAACTCCTGAACATCATAAGGGAGGTGTGATCGGTAATTGGTCACGATGGCTCTATGGTCGCTCTCTGCTTGAGCCAGCAGGTTCTGTTGTCTTTCCAGACTCTCCCATTCGGTGTCATAGAACTTTTTCATTGTTTTCATCTCTTGTACGAGACGGTAACTTAATTGTTCGAATTGTTGTCGTACTTTGAAATAACGTTGAGTTCGAGCTCGGTGTTCCTCCGTAATGCATATGTCTGTGACTTGAACAGACTCAGAATTCTCTGTCTTTATGCACGCCATCGTTTTTCCAACCTTAGTCAGTGAGTTCATGTTAACCTTGTTTTTCATACGTGGGCTGGACTTATCGTCTTCCGGCTCAGAATCTGAGCTGCTTGTCTGCACCGAGTCCTCACTCGTCATTGCTTGTAAGTAGTGCCATTCCATGTCTATTTTCTTGATCCACTCCCGTCCTAGAAGTGGTGGTCCTCCCTCATGTAGTACATACAAGTTCATTCTTGGGTGTTCTTTACCCCTATCTCTCACCTTGACTCTTATTTTTCCCATGGGGTATACTTTATGCCCCGTGTATGTCTGCAATACGAACTTGGTATCTCTTAAGGGTATGTGTGAGAATAGCCGGTGGTAATCCCCTCGATTTATGACTGATACAGCTGATCCAGTGTCCAACTCCATTTTCACTTGGACTCCAGCTATTTTTAGCATGACCCAGATAGTTTGTAGGTCAGCTTCCTTACTCACATGGTGGATACTCAGACTACCCAGCTCCTGGCCGTTTGGATCTGAGTCTGGATTCTGTACGTCTGAACTCTTCTCAGCCCCCTTGTATACCTTGTTGTACTTTTCTTGTGATGGCTTCCTTTGGCTGTTGGTCTTCTTCCCTGACCGGCATACCTTAGCGATGTGACCCAGTTTGCCACATTTCCTACATTCTTGGTTCTTAAACCAGCATTGATTCTGGTCGTGTGTTGTCTTCCCACAACGATAGCATTTTGTTGTACTCGAGGTAATTTGGTCCACCCCGAGCGCCGCCGCCTTTAGTTGCATTTCCGCCGTTCCTTTCGCTGCGGCTTCGTGTGATGCGGCTATAAGGACAGCCCTGTCAAGTGTAAGGTCGTTCTCTTCTAGTAGGCGCTTTTGCGTCCCTTCCTTGGACAATCCGCCTACGAACTTGTCTCGCAGTGCCTCTGTCAGATTCCCTCCGAACTGGCAGTATTTCGCTAGCCTACGCAGTTCGACCAAATATTCTGCGTTGTTTTCGTCTTTCCGTTGCGTTCTTGCATAGAATTTGAATCGTTCAGCCAACATCAACGGTGTGGGGTTCAAGTGGTCCTTCAGAACAACCACAATCTCTTCGAAAGACTGATCCGCCGGTTTAGCTGGTGCTAGTAAATCCTTCAAGAGCCCGTATGTCTTTGCGCCCATCGAGTTCAACAATGTTATCGCCTTGTCGTCTTCCTCTATTTTGTTGGCTTCACAATAGATCTCGATGCGTTCCACGTACGTGGCCCAGTCTTCTATTTCAGAATTAAAGTCGTTAATATTCCCTCGCTTAGGCATTTTTCTTTCTTTGAAGCAGCACAGTATTTCTTTAAGTATTATTTATTATCTTCTTTTTTCTAAAATGGCGGTTTTCCTGCGAAAATGGCAGTTTCCCGCTCTTCCCTTCTCTCTCTCTCTCTCTCTGCCCACTTCAATGGCAGTTAAGATGGCGGTTCTTTTCCCGCGAAAATGGCGGTTTCCTGCTCTTCCTTTCTCTCCCCGCCCACTTCAATGGCGGTTTCCCGCCTCTGTCGTCTTCTCCGCCTAATGGCGGCTTCCCGCGTTTCTCCCTGGTGTAAGGGGTACGCTTTCCCCACAGCGGACAGGTTCAGCCGCTGGGCTGGCTCTCGCACAGCTCCCCTTACTCGGCTCTGTCTTTTCCTCCCGCCCGCACGGCTCGACCGGCGCTGGGTACACCCTGTTAACGGAGGACAGTTCAGCCGCTGGACTGGCTCTCGCGCAGTCTCTCTCTCCCCGTGCTCGGCTCTGTCTCTCCCTCTCCCGCACGTTCGGTTCTACCGGCTCTGGGTACACCCCGTTAGCGGAGGACAGTTCAGCCGCTGGACTGGCCCTTGCGCAGTCTCTCTCTCCCCGTGCTCGGCTCTGTCTCTCCCTCTCCCGCACGTTCGGTTCTACCGGCTCTGGGTACTCCGTAGGTGGAGAACAGTTCAGCCGCTGGACTGGCTCTCGCGCAGTCTCTCTCCCCGTTCTCGGCTCCTGTTCGCTCTCCCACTCCCGCACGTTCGGTTTTGCCGGCTCTGAGTACCCCGTTGGTGGAGAACAGCTCAGCCGCTGGACTGGCTCCTCGCAGTCTCTCACTCCGCACCCGGCTCTCACCCGCACGGTTCCCGTTCGCCTCCCCAGCCCTCTCGCAGACCGGTGTTTCCCTCCCCGGCTGCGGCTGGGTTTCTCCTCCCGCGCCTACTCGCAGGCTCAGCGCTTCGTGGCTGCGGTCGCTGCCTGGATTTTTCCCGCCGATCGCGGTCCGGCTGTCACCCGACGGCGTTGGACCCGACTTTTGGCCGGTACAGCTCCCCCTCGACCGAGGTTGAGTGCTCTGCCCTTCTCCTCCGGATACTTCTACCCCTTCCCCTACTCACAGTCTCTTCGGCCGCCTTGTTTCTTGCTGGTCGGCTCACTCCACACCGTGGTAGCAGGGTAATCAGTGTCTGTTGCTGATGAAGCTTTTGTTGCTAGTCTTCCAGCTTCTGTAAAGTACCACACTTTCTGTTGTTGTAGCCTCGTGTTTTCTTTTGGTAGCACGACGAGGGCGGTTGCCTCTCTTCGACGCTCTTTGTTACTTTGCTATTCTTGCCGCAGGGTACAATCGGACTCGTCGCCACTGTAAAGTCTGTGGGTTGTGCAGTAAATAAATACACAGACTTTTGAAGTACAAACAAACAGGTCTTTACTATTCAGAGGTCAGGGCGAATCTGCTCTAGTTATCCTGTAACATCACTTATCTACTGGTGTGGTCACTGTCGGTATTACCGTATACAGAAGCCAATCAAATAGTGCCACACCTAAAGTAGTTCTCTTAAAGATGAACAGTTACACTCAATCGTTCCCTTAAAGGTAGACGGGTACATACACTACAGGGCTGGAGGAGGTTACAGAGATAGGGAGGGTTGGAGGGGCTGGAGGAGGTTACAGAGATAGGGAGGGTTGTAGGGGCTGGAGGAGTTTACAGAGATAGGGAGTGTTGTAGGGGGCTGGAGGAGGTTACAGAGATAGGGAGCGGGGGGCGAGGAGGCCATGGAGGGATTTGAACACGAGGATGAGAATTATAAAATCGAGGTGTTGCCGGACTGGGAGCCAGTGTTGGTCAGCGAGCGACAGGGGGGTTGATGGGTGAACGGGACTGGGTGCGAGTTAGGACAGCAAAGTTTTGGATGAAATGAAGTTTACAGAAGGCGGGAGGCAAAGGAGGCCCTGATACTTACTTAATATTGGCAGGCTGATTTCATCAGAGGAGGTTGTTCCGACTGCATTAGTCGCTTCACACTGGTAGTGATTATACTGATAAGCTGATGGGATGTTCAGTGTTTCTCCAGTCTTGGATCCAGAGGACTGAGCGCTATCCCTTGTACGCCATTTGTAGCCTGTTACTGGAGGGTTACTGGTGGAGACCCCACATTTTAACATCATCGTACCACCTGCACGGATTGGCGTATTGCGGGAGGAGGCAATGTAAACCTGCTTCGGGGCATCTGGTGAACAAAAAGGAGCAGAATCAGTGCAGTCCGTTAACACGAGCCGGAGGTCGCAGAGTGCAGGGAGAATAAACTCATCGAGTCTCAAGACGTCCCAAAGCGCATCGTAGACAATGAGTTCCCAATAGAGGCAAAATTGTCCGTGCAAGGTTATAGAAACAGCGATGAGATAGTGACACAGGAACAGGAGGAGACCCATTCAGCCCCTCTCGAGCCTGTTACACAGGAACAGGAGGAGGCCCATTCAGCCCCTCGAGCCTGTTACACAGGAACAGGAGGTGGCCCATTCAGCCCCTCGAGTCTGTTACACAGGAACAGGAGGAGGCCCATTCAGCCCCTCTCGAGCCTGTTACACAGGAACAGGAGGAGGCCCATTCAGCCCCTCTCGAGCCTGTTACACAGGAACAGGAGGAGACCCATTCAGCCCCTCGAGCCTGTTACACAGGAACAGGAGGAGGCCCATTCAGCCCCTCGAGCCTGTTACACAGGAACAGCAGGAGGCCCATTCAGCCCCTCGAGTCTGTTACACAGGAACAGGAGGAGCCCATTCAGCCCCTCGAGCCTGTTACACAGGAACAGGAAGAGACCCATTCAGCCCCTCGAGCCTGTTACAGAGGAACAGGAGGAGGCCCATTCAGCCCCTCGAGCCTGTTACACAGGAACAGGAGGAGGCCCATTCAGCCCCTCGAGCTTGTTACACAGGAACAGGAGGAGGCCCATTCAGCCCCTCGAGCCTGTTACACAGGAATATGGTGGAGGCCCATTCAGCCCCTCGAGCCTGTTACACAGGAACAGGAGGAGACCCATTCAGCCCCTCGAGCCTGTTACACAGGAGCAGGAGGAGGCCCATTCAGCCCCTCGAGCCTGTTACACAGGAACAGGAGGAGGCCCATTCAGCCCCTCGAGCCTGTTACACAGGAATATGGTGGAGGCCCATTCAGCCCCTCGAGCCTGTTACACAGGAACAGGAGGAGGTCCATTCAGCCCCTCGAGACTGTTACACAGGAACAGGAGGAGGCCCATTCAGCCCCTCGAGCCTGTTACACAGGAACAGGAGGAGACCCATTCAGCCCCTCGAGCCTGTTACACAGGAACAGGAGGAGGCCCATTCAGCCCCTCGAGCCTGTTACACAGGAACAGGAGGAGGCCCATTCAGCCCCTCCAGCCTGTTACACAGGAACAGGAAGAGGCCCATTCAGCCCCTCGAGACTGTTACACAGGAACAGGAGGAGGCCCATTCAGCTTCTCGAGCCTGTTACACAGGAACAGGAGGAGGCCCATTCAGCCCCTCGAGCCTGTTACACAGGAACAGGAGGAGGCCATTCAGCCCCTCGAGCCTGTTACACAGGAACAGGAGGAGGCCCATTCAGCCCCTCGAGCTGTTACATTGGGAAAAGGAGGAGGCCCATTCAGCCCCCTCGAGCCTGTTACACAGGAACAGGAGGAGCCCATTCAGCCCCTCGAGCCTGTTACACAGGAACAGGAGGAGGCCCATTCAGCCCCTCGAGCCTGTTACATTGGGAACAGGAGGAGGCCCGTTCAGCCCCTCGAGCCTGTTACACAGCAACAGGAGGAGGCCCATTCAGCCCCTCGAGCCTGTTACACAGGAACAGGAGGAGGCCCATTCAGCCCCTCGAGCTTGTTACACAGGAACAGGAGGAGGCCCATTCAGCCCCTCGAGCCTGTTACACAGGAATATGGTGGAGGCCCATTCAGCCCCTCGAGCCTGTTACACAGGAACAGGAGGAGACCCATTCAGCCCCTCGAGCCTGTTACACAGGAACAGGAGGAGGCCCATTCAGCCCCTCGAGCCTGTTGCACAGGAACAGGAGGAGGCCCATTCAGCCCCTCGAGCCTGTTACACAGGAATATGGTGGAGGCCCATTCAGCCCCTCGAGCCTGTTACACAGGAACAGGAGGAGGTCCATTCAGCCCCTCGAGACTGTTACACAGGAACAGGAGGAGGCCCATTCAGCCCCTCGAGCCTGTTACACAGGAACAGGAGGAGACCCATTCAGCCCCTCGAGCCTGTTACACAGGAACAGGAGGAGGCCCATTCAGCCCCTCGAGCCTGTTACACAGGAACAGGAGGAGGCCCATTCAGCCCCTCCAGCCTGTTACACAGGAACAGGAAGAGGCCCATTCAGCCCCTCGAGACTGTTGCACAGGAACAGGAGGAGGCCCATTCAGCTTCTCGAGCCTGTTACACAGGAACAGGAGGAGGCCCATTCAGCCCCTCGAGCCTGTTACACAGGAACAGGAGGAGGCCATTCAGCCCCTCGAGCCTGTTACACAGGAACAGGAGGAGGCCCATTCAGCCCCTCGAGCTGTTACATTGGGAAAAGGAGGAGGCCCATTCAGCCCCCTGGAGCCTGTTACACAGGAACAGGTGGAGCCCATTCTGCCCCTCGAGGCTGTTACACAGGAACAGGAGGAGGCCCATTCAGCCCCTCGAGCCTGTTACATTGGGAACAGGAGGAGGCCCGTTCAGCCCCTCGAGCCTGTTACACAGCAACAGGAGGAGGCCCATTCAGCCCCTCGAGCCTGTTACACAGGAACAGGAGGAGGCCCATTCAGCTTCTCGAGCCTGTTACACAGGAACAGGAGGAGGCCCATTCAGCCCCTCGAGCCTGTTACACAGGAACAGGAGGAGGCCCATTCAGCCCCTCGAGCCTGTTACACAGGAACAGGAGGAGGCCCATTCAGCCCCTCGAGCCTGTTACACAGGAACAGGAGGAGGCCCATTCAGCCCCCTCGAGCCTGTTACACAGGAACAGGAGGAGCCCATTCAGCCCCTCGAGCCTATTACACAGGAACAGGAGGAGGCCCATTCAGCCCCTCGAGCCTGTTACATTGGGAACAGGAGGAGGCCCATTCAGCCCCTCGAGCCTGTTACACAGGAACAGCAGGAGGCCCATTCAGCCCCTCGAGTCTGTTACACAGGAACAGGAGGAGCCCATTCAGCCCCTCGAGCCTGTTACACAGGAACAGGAGGAGACCCATTCAGCCCCTCGAGCCTGTTACAGAGGAACAGGAGGAGGCCCATTCAGCCCCTCGAGCCTGTTACACAGGAACAGGAGGAGGCCCATTCAGCCCCTCGAGCTTGTTACACAGGAACAGGAGGAGGCCCATTCAGCCCCTCGAGCCTGTTACACAGGAATATGGTGGAGGCCCATTCAGCCCCTCGAGCCTGTTACACAGGAACAGGAGGAGACCCATTCAGCCCCTCGAGCCTGTTACACAGGAGCAGGAGGAGGCCCATTCAGCCCCTCGAGCCTGTTACACAGGAACAGGAGGAGGCCCATTCAGCCCCTCGAGCCTGTTACACAGGAATATGGTGGAGGCCCATTCAGCCCCTCGAGCCTGTTACACAGGAACAGGAGGAGGTCCATTCAGCCCCTCGAGACTGTTACACAGGAACAGGAGGAGGCCCATTCAGCCCCTCGAGCCTGTTACACAGGAACAGGAGGAGACCCATTCAGCCCCTCGAGCCTGTTACACAGGAACAGGAGGAGGCCCATTCAGCCCCTCGAGCCTGTTACACAGGAACAGGAGGAGGCCCATTCAGCCCCTCCAGCCTGTTACACAGGAACAGGAGGAGGCCCATTCAGCCCCTCGAGCTGTTACATTGGGAAAAGGAGGAGGCCCATTCAGCCCCCTCGAGCCTGTTACACAGGAACAGGAGGAGCCCATTCAGCCCCTCGAGCCTGTTACACAGGAACAGGAGGAGGCCCATTCAGCCCCTCGAGCCTGTTACATTGGGAACAGGAGGAGGCCCGTTCAGCCCCTCGAGCCTGTTACACAGCAACAGGAGGAGGCCCATTCAGCCCCTCGAGCCTGTTACACAGGAACAGGAGGAGGCCCATTCAGCCCCTCGAGCTTGTTACACAGGAACAGGAGGAGGCCCATTCAGCCCCTCGAGCCTGTTACACAGGAATATGGTGGAGGCCCATTCAGCCCCTCGAGCCTGTTACACAGGAACAGGAGGAGACCCATTCAGCCCCTCGAGCCTGTTACACAGGAACAGGAGGAGGCCCATTCAGCCCCTCGAGCCTGTTGCACAGGAACAGGAGGATGCCCATTCAGCCCCTCGAGCCTGTTACACAGGAATATGGTGGAGGCCCATTCAGCCCCTCGAGCCTGTTACACAGGAACAGGAGGAGGTCCATTCAGCCCCTCGAGACTGTTACACAGGAACAGGAGGAGGCCCATTCAGCCCCTCGAGCCTGTTACACAGGAACAGGAGGAGACCCATTCAGCCCCTCGAGCCTGTTACACAGGAACAGGAGGAGGCCCATTCAGCCCCTCGAGCCTGTTACACAGGAACAGGAGGAGGCCCATTCAGCCCCTCCAGCCTGTTACACAGGAACAGGAAGAGGCCCATTCAGCCCCTCGAGACTGTTGCACAGGAACAGGAGGAGGCCCATTCAGCTTCTCGAGCCTGTTACACAGGAACAGGAGGAGGCCCATTCAGCCCCTCGAGCCTGTTACACAGGAACAGGAGGAGGCCATTCAGCCCCTCGATCCTGTTACACAGGAACAGGAGGAGGCCCATTCAGCCCCTCGAGCTGTTACATTGGGAAAAGGAGGAGGCCCATTCAGCCCCCTCGAGCCTGTTACACAGGAACAGGTGGAGCCCATTCAGCCCCTCGAGCCTGTTACACAGGAACAGGAGGAGGCCCATTCAGCCCCTCGAGCCTGTTACATTGGGAACAGGAGGAGGCCCGTTCAGCCCCTCGAGACTGTTACACAGCAACAGGAGGAGGCCCATTCAGCCCCTCGAGCCTGTTACACAGGAACAGGAGGAGGCCCATTCAGCTTCTCGAGCCTGTTACACAGGAACAGGAGGAGGCCCATTCAGCCCCTCGAGCCTGTTACACAGGAACAGGAGGAGGCCCATTCAGCCCATCGAGCCTGTTACACAGGAACAGGAGGAGGCCCATTCAGCCCCTCGGGCCTGTTACACAGGAACAGGAGGAGGCCCATTCAGCCCCCTCGAGCCTGTTACACAGGAACAGGAGGAGCCCATTCAGCCCCTCGAGCCTATTACACAGGAACAGGAGGAGGCCCATTCAGCCCCTCGAGCCTGTTACATTGGGAACAGGAGGAGGCCCATTCAGCCCCTCGAGCCTGTTACAAAGGAACAGGAGGAGGCCCATTCAGCCCCTCGAGCCTGTTACACAGGAACAGGAGGAGGACCATTCAGCCCCTCGAGCCTGTTACACAGGAACAGGAGGAGGCCCATTCAGCCCCTCGAGCCTGTTACACAGGAACAGGAGGAGGACCATTCAGCCCCTCGAGCCTGTTACACAGGAACAGGAGGAGGCCCATTCAGCCCCTCGAGCCTGTTACAAAGGAACAGGAGGAGGCCCATTCAGCCCCTCGAGCCTGTTACACACGAACAGGAGGAGGACCATTCAGCCCCTCGAGCCTGTTACACAGGAACAGGAGGAGGCCCATTCAGCCCCTCGAGCCTGTTACACAGGAACAGGAGGAGGACCATTCAGCCCCTCGAGCCTGTTACACAGGAACAGGAGGAGACCCATTCAGCCCCTCGAGCCTGTTACACAGGAACAGGAGGAGGCCCATTCAGCCCCTCGAGCCTGTTACACAGGAACAGGAGGAGGCCCATTCAGCCCCTCCAGCCTGTTACACAGGAACAGGAAGAGGCCCATTCAGCCCCTCGAGACTGTTACACAGGAACAGGAGGAGGCCCATTCAGCTTCTCGAGCCTGTTACACAGGAACAGGAGGAGGCCCATTCAGCCCCTCGAGCCTGTTACACAGGAACAGGAGGAGGCCATTCAGCCCCTCGAGCCTGTTACACAGGAACAGGAGGAGGCCCATTCAGCCCCTCGAGCTGTTACATTGGGAAAAGGAGGAGGCCCATTCAGCCCCCTCGAGCCTGTTACACAGGAACAGGAGGAGCCCATTCAGCCCCTCGAGCCTGTTACACAGGAACAGGAGGAGGCCCATTCAGCCCCTCGAGCCTGTTACATTGGGAACAGGAGGAGGCCCGTTCAGCCCCTCGAGCCTGTTACACAGCAACAGGAGGAGGCCCATTCAGCCCCTCGAGCCTGTTACACAGGAACAGGAGGAGGCCCATTCAGCCCCTCGAGCTTGTTACACAGGAACAGGAGGAGGCCCATTCAGCCCCTCGAGCCTGTTACACAGGAATATGGTGGAGGCCCATTCAGCCCCTCGAGCCTGTTACACAGGAACAGGAGGAGACCCATTCAGCCCCTCGAGCCTGTTACACAGGAACAGGAGGAGGCCCATTCAGCCCCTCGAGCCTGTTGCACAGGAACAGGAGGATGCCCATTCAGCCCCTCGAGCCTGTTACACAGGAATATGGTGGAGGCCCATTCAGCCCCTCGAGCCTGTTACACAGGAACAGGAGGAGGTCCATTCAGCCCCTCGAGACTGTTACACAGGAACAGGAGGTGGCCCATTCAGCCCCTCGAGCCTGTTACACAGGAACAGGAGGAGACCCATTCAGCCCCTCGAGCCTGTTACACAGGAACAGGAGGAGGCCCATTCAGCCCCTCGAGCCTGTTACACAGGAACAGGAGGAGGCCCATTCAGCCCCTCGAGCCTGTTACAAAGGAACAGGAGGAGGCCCATTCAGCCCCTCGAGCCTGTTACACAGGAACAGGAGGAGGACCATTCAGCCCCTCGAGCCTGTTACACAGGAACAGGAGGAGGCCCATTCAGCCCCTCGAGCCTGTTACACAGGAACAGGAGGAGGACCATTCAGCCCCTCGAGCCTGTTACACAGGAACAGGAGGAGGCCCATTCAGCCCCTCGAGCCTGTTACACAGGAACAGGAGGAGGACCATTCAGCCCCTCGAGCCTGTTACACAGGAACAGGAGGAGGCCCATTCAGCCCCTCGAGCCTGTTACGCAGGAACAGGAGGAGCCCATTCAGCCCCTCGAGCCTGTTACACAGGAACAGGAGGAGGCCCATTCAGCCCCTCGGGCCTGTTACACAGGAATAGGAGGAGGCCCATTCAGCCCCTCATAGAGTCATAGAGTCATAGAGTTATACAGCACAGAAAGAGGCCCTTCGGCCCATCGCGTCCGCGGCGGCCATCAAGCCCTATCTAATCTAATCCCATTTTCCAGCACTTGGTCCGTAGCCTTGTATGCTATGGCATTTCAAGTGCTCATCTAAATGCTTCTTGAATGTTGTGAGGGTTCCTGCCTCTACCACCCTTTCAGGCAGTGAGTTCCAGATTCCAACCACCCTCTGGGTGAAAACGTTTTTCCTCAAATCCCCTCTAAACCTCCTGCCCCTTACCTTGAAACTATGCCCCCTGTTTATTGACCCCTCTACTAAGGGGAAACGTTCCTTTCTATCCACCCTATCTATGCCCCTCATAATTTTGTACACCTCAATCAGGTCCCCCCTCAGCCTTCTCTGCTCCAAGGAAAACAACCCCAGCCTGTCCAGACTCTCTTCATAGCTGAAGCGCTCCAGCCCAGGTAACATCCTGGTGAATCTCCTCTGCACCCTCTCCAATGCAATCACATCCCTCCTATAGTGTGGCGACCAGAACTGCACACAGTATTCCAGCTGTGGCCTAACTAGCGTTTTGTACAGCTCCATCATAACCTCCCTGCTCTTATATTCTATGCCTCGGCTAATGAAGGCAAGTATCCCATATGCCTTTTTAACCACCTTATCCACCTGTTCTGCTGCCTTCAGGGATCTATGTACATGCACACCAAGGTCCCTCTGATCCTCTGTCTTTCCTAGGGTCTTACCATTCATTGTATATTCCCTTGCCTTGTTAGTCCATCCAAAATGCATCACCTCACACTTTTCAGGGTTAAATTCAATTTGCCACTGTTCTGCCCATCTGACCAACCCATCTATATCGACCTGCAGACTGAGGCTACCCTCCTCGCTATTTACCACCCCACCAAATTTTGTGTCATCTGCGAACTTACTGATCATACCTTTTTCATTCACATCCAAATCATTAATGTAGACCACAAACAGCAAGGGACCCAGCACCGATCCCTGTGGTACCCCACTGGACACAGGCTTCCAGTCACAAAAACAACCTTCCACCGTCACCCTCTGCCTTCTGCCACTAAGCCAGTTTTGGATCCAATGTGCCAAGGCACCCTGGATCCCATGGGCTCTTACCTTCCTGACCAGTCTCCTATGCGGGACTTTATCAAAAGCCTTACTGAAGTCCAGGTAAACCACATCCACTGCACCACCCTCATCCACACACCTAGTCACCCCCTTGATAAATTCAATCAAATTGGTCAGACACGATCTTCCCTTGACAAAGCCATGCTGACTATCCCTGATTAATCCTTGCCTCTCCAAGTGGAGACTAATTCTGTCCCTCAGAATTTTTTCCAATAATTTTCCTACCACTGATGTTAGGCTCACTGGCCTGTAATTCCCTGGTTTCTCCCTACTACCCTTCTTGAATAATGGTACTACGTTAGCTGTTCTCCAGACCTCTGGCACATCCCCTGTGGGCAGAGAGGTTCTGAAAATTTGTGTCAGAGCCCCTGCAATCTCCTCCTTTGCCTCACATAGTAGCCTGGGATACATCTCGTCCGAGCCCGTTACACAGGAACAGGAGGAGGCCCATTCAACCCCTCGAGCCTGTTACGCAGGAACAGGAGGAGGCCCATTCATCCCCCTCAAGACTGTTACACTGGAAAAGGAGGAGGCCCATTCAGCCCCTCGAGCCTGTTACACAGGAACAGGAGGAGGCCCATTCAGCCCCTCGAGCCTGTTACACAGGAACAGGAGGAGGCCCATTCAGCCCCTCGAGCCTGTTACACAGGAACAGGAGGAGGCCCATTCAGCCCCTCGAGCCTGTTACACAGGAACAGGAGGCCCATTCAGCCCCTCGAGCCTGTTACACAGGAACAGGAGGAGGCCCATTCCGCCCCTCAAGCCTGTTACACAGGAACAGGAGGAGGCCCATTCAGCCCCTCGAGCCTGTTACACAGGAACAGGAGGAGGCCCATTCAGCCCCTCGAGCCTGTTACACAGGAACAGGAGGAGGCCCATTCAGCCCCTCGAGCCTGTTACACAGGAACAGGAGGAGGCCCATTCAGCCCCTCGAGCCTGTTACACAGGAACAGGAGGCCCATTCAGCCCCTCGAGCCTGTTACACAGGAACAGGAGGAGGCCCATTCAGCCCCTCGAGCCTGTTACACAGGAACAGGAGGAGGCCCATTCAGCCCCTCGAGCCTGTTACACAGGAACAGGAGGAGGCCCATTCAGCCCCTCGAGCCTGTTACACAGGAACAGGAGGCCCATTCAGCCCCTCGAGCCTGTTACACAGGAACAGGAGGAGGCCCATTCAGCCCCTCGAGTCTGTTACACAGGAACAGGAGGCCCATTCAGCCCCTTGAGCCTGTTACACAGGAACAGGAGGAGGCCCATTCAGCCCCTCGAGCCTGTTACACAGGAACAGGAGGAGGCCCATTCAGCCCCTCGAGCCTGTTACACAGGAACAGGAGGAGGCCCATTCAGCCCCTCGAGCCTGTTACACAGGAACAGGAGGAGGCCCATTCAGCCCCTCGAGCCTGTTACACAGGAACAGGAGGAGGCCCATTCAGCCCCTCGAGCCTGTTACACAGGAACAGGAGGAGGCCCATTCCGCCCCTCGAGCCTGTTACACAGGAACAGGAGGAGGCCCATTCAGCCCCTCGAGCCTGTTACACAGGAACAGGAGGCCCATTCAGCCCCTCGAGCCTATTCCGCCATTCAATTAGATCACGGCTGACCTGTATCTTCACTCCATCTACCCGCCTCGGTTCCGTAACCTTTAACATCGTTACCCAACACAAATCTATCGATCTCAGCCTTGAAAGCTCCAATTGTCCCCCAGTCTCAGCTTTTTTTGGGGGGAGAGAGTTCCAGATTTCCACCCCCCTTTGTGTGAAGAAGTGCTTCCTGACATCACCCCTGAACGGCCTGGCTCTAATTTTAAGGTTCTGCCCCCTTTGTCTGGACTCCCCCCACCAGAGGAAATAGTCTCTCTCTCTCGACCCTATCGAATCGTTTAATCATCTCAAACACCTCGATTCGATCACCCCTTAATCTTCTAAACTCCGGGGAATACTTTCAGTTTCACCCTTTCAGCCCCGGGTATCATTCTGGGGAATCTGCGCTGCTCCCGCTCCGAGGCCGAGATATCCTTCCTGAGGAGCGGGGCCCAGAACCGAACACAGTCACTCCAACAATAAAAATGAAAAACTAAGTGTTTGTATTTTGGTCGAAGGATAAATATTGGCCAGGACACCTGGGAGAACTCCCCCTGCTCTTTGCCCGGGGATTCTTTATGGCCATTTGAGAAAGCAGACGTTGTGTGGGTTTAATGTCTCGTCCAAAAGCTGGCACCTCCGATAGTGCGGTGCTCCCTCAGTACTGCCCCTCCGACAGTGTGACGGTCCCTCAGTACTGCCCCTCCGACAGTGTGACGCTCCCTCAGTACTGCCCCGCCGACAGTGCGGCGCTCCCTCAGTACTGCCCCTCCGACACTGCTGCGATCCCTCAGTACTGCCCCTCCGACAGTGCGGTGCTCCCTCAGCACTGCCCCTCCCCCAGTGCGGCGCTCCCTCAATACAGCCTCCCCGACAGTGCGGCGCTCCCTCAGTACTGCCCCTCCGACAGTGAGGCGCTCCCTCAGTACAGCCCCTCCGATAGTGCGGCCCTCCCTCAGTACAGCCCCTCCGACAGTGCGGCGCTCCCTCAGTACTGTCCCTCCCACAGTGCGGCGCTCACTCAGTACTGTCCCTCCCACAGTGCGGCGCTCCCTCAGTACTGCCCCTCCGACAGTGCGGCGCTCCCTCAGTACTGCCCCTCCTACAGTACGGCGCTCCCTCAGTACGACCCCTCCGACAGTGCAGCGCTCCCTCAGTACTGCCCCTCCGACAGTGCGGGGCTCCCTCAGTACTCCCCAGCTGACAGTGTGGCACTCCCTCAGAACTGCCCCTCCGACAGTGCGGCACTCCCTTAGTGCTGCCCCTCCTACAGTACGGCGCTCCCTCAGTACGACAGCTCCGACAGTGCAGCGCTCCCTCAGTACGACCCCTCCGACAGTGCAGTGCTCCCTCAGTACTCCCCCTCCGACAGTGCGGTGCTCCCTCAGTACTGCCCCTCCGACAGTGCAGCGCTCCCTCAGTACTGCCCCTCCCACAGTATGGCGCTCCCTCAGTACTGCCCCTCCCACAGTATGGCGCTCCCTCAGTACTGCCCCTCCGATAGTGCGGCGCTCTCGCAGTACTGCCCCTCCGACAGTGCGGCGGTCCCTCAGTACTGCCCCTCTGACAGTGCGGCGCTCCGACAGTTCGGCGGTCCCTCAGTACCAGCCCTCCGGCAGTGCGGCACTCCTTCAGTACTGTCACTGAGAGTGCCGACCTGGATTTTGGGGCTTAAATCTCTGGAGTGGGTCTTTCGAACCCACGACCTTCTTTCTCGGAGGTGCAGGAGAATGCTGAAGCGATTGGTTCAAGCTGAAGCGAGTTAGGTACCTGCTCTGATCACTAACACCTCAACGAAAGCAGGCTTGATGCTGAGCTCTGGTTTACTTACACTTCACATTTAAGGTGATGCTTTTGAAGTGAGATTCGTTTTGTACAGAGAAATGTTCGCATCTCAGTGTCCTCCCATTGTCTTTGTAGGATGTGACAAATTTCAACGTTGCATGGGTCACCCATCCGTTTTGGGCAGTGCCAGCGGTTTCTGATGAAGAGGACCTGTTTAAGCCATCAGCACCGTACCATCTGACGAGACCAGGGCACAAATACTTCACCGAGCAATTTAATGTCACTTCCATTCCCTCTCTGATCTCGGCAGGCGATGATATCTTTATCAAGCTTGACACATCTTTTGAGGAATAGTTAAGTGAGACACAATGTTATTTAATATGTACCGTGCGTTTAAATAGAGCAAAAATCAGCCAGCTCCTTCCTGGAGTTACATCGAGTCCATTGCACCGAAAGAGGGCATTCGGCCCAACTGGTCCATCCAGGTGTTTGTGCTCCACATGAGCCTCCTCCCACCCCTCTTCATCTCACCCCATCAACACCAGCTTCCTCCCACCCCTCTTCATCTCACCCCGTCAACACCAGCCTCCTCCCACCCCTCTTCATCTCACTCCGTCAAAACCAGCCTCCTCCCACCCCTCTTCATCTCACCCCGTCAACACCAGCCTCCTCCCACCCCTCTTCATCTCACCCCATCAACACCAGCCTCCTCCCACCCCTCTTCATCTCACCCCACCAACACCAGCCTCCTCCCACCACTCTTCATCTCACCCCATCAACACCAGCCTCCCCTCACCCCTCTTCATCTCACCCCATCAACACCAGCCTCCTCCCGCCCCTCTTCATCTCACCCCGTCAACACCAGCCTCCTCCCACCCCTCTTCATCTCACCCCGTCAAAACCAGCCTCCTCCCACCCCTCTTCATCTCACCCCATCAACACCAGACTCCTCCCACCCCTCTTCATCTCACTCCGTCAAAACCAGACTCCTCCCACCCCTCTTCATCTCACCCCATCAACACCAGCATCCTCCCACCCCTCTTCATCTAACCCCATCAACACCAGCCTCCTCCCATCTCTCTTCATCTCACCCCATCAACACCAGACTCCTCCCACCCCTCTTCATCTCACCCCATCAACACCAGCCTCCTCCCGCCCCTCTTCATCTCACCCCATCAACACCAGCCTCCGCCCACCCCTCTTCATCTCACTCCATCAACATCAGCCTCCTCCCACCCCTCTTCATCTCACCGCATCAACACCAGCCTCCTCCCACCTCTCTTCATCTCACCCCATCAAAACCAGCCTCCTCCCACCCCTCTTCATCTCACCCCATCAACACCAGCCTCCTCCCACCGCCCTTCATCTCACCCCATCAACAGCAGCCTCCTCCCATCCCTCTTCATCTCACCCCATCAACACCAGCCTCCTCCCACCCCTCTTCATCTCACCCCATCCACACCAGCCTCCTCCCACGCCTCTTCATCTCACCACTTCAACACCAGCCTCCTCCCACCCCTCTTCATCTCACCCCGTCAACACCAGCCTCCTCCCACCCCTCTTCATCTCACCCCATCAACACCAGCCTCCTCCCACCCCTCTTCATCTCACCCCATCTACACCAGCCTCCTCCCACCCCTCTTCATCTCACCCCATCAACACCAGACTCCTCCCACCCCTCTTCATCTCACCCCATCAACACCAGCCTCCTCCCACCCCTCTTCATCTCACCCCGTCAAGACCAGCCTCCTCCCACCCCTCTTCATCTCACCCCGTCAACACCAGCCTCCTCCCACACCTCTTCATCTCACCCCATCAACACCAGCCTCCTCCCACCCCTCTTCATCTCACCCCATCAACACCAGCCTCCTCTCACCTCTCTTCATCTCACCCCATCAACACCAGCCTCCTCCCACCCCTCTTCATCTCACCCCATCAACACCAGCCTCCTCCCACCCCTCTTCACCTCACCCCATCAACACCAGCCTCCTCCCACCCCTCTTCATCTCACCCCGTCAACACCAGCCTCCTCCCACCCCTCTTCATCTCACCCCATCAACACCAGCCCCCTCCCACCCCTCTTCATCTCACCGCATCAACACCAGCCTCCTCCCACCCCTCTTCATCTCACTCCATCAACACCAGCCTCCTCCCACCCCTCTTCATCTCAACCCATCAACACCAACCTGCTCCCACCCCTCTTCATCTCACCCCATCAACACCAGCCTCCTCACACCCCTCTTCATCTCACCCCATCAACACCAGCCTCCTCCCACCCCTCTTCATCTCACCCCATCAACACCAGCCTCCTGCCACCCCTCTTCATCTCACCCCATCAACACCAGCCTCCTCCCTCCCCTCTTCATCTCACCCCATCAACACCAGCCTCCGCCCACCCCTCTTCATCTCACCCCATCAACACCAGCCTCCGCCCACCCCTCTTCATCTCATCCCATCAATACCAGCCTCCTCCCACCCCTCTTCATCTCACTCCATCAACACCAGCCTCCTCCCACCCCTTTTCATCTCAACCCATCAACACCAGCCTCCTCCCACCCCTCTTCATCTCACCCCATCAACACCAGCCTCCTCCCACCCCTTTTCATCTCAACCCATCAACACCAGCCTCCTCCCACCCCTCTTCATCTCACCCTATCATCGCAGAGCAGCCTGCACAGAGTGGGATTAAAATGGAGTGGACTTAAAAATAGTATTTCATTTGGGAATTTGGAATGAGTGGGAATTTCTGCTAAGTATTGGGTGAGTCGGCGAGGTAAAACGTGAAATTTTGTTCAGCATTCTGATTTTAACCTAGAACTTTAAAAACTGCAGTGGTCGTCAGCTGTACGTGTTTATCTTGAATAGCCGCCAATCACCAGGAGCAGGGGAGCTGGGTCATCACTTGTAAATTGGGTGAGGCGCCTAGAGTATAAAAGTAAACTGGTCTGCAGAGCACAGAGGACCAAGAAATTGATAAGGAAAGAGAAAATAGACTAAAAGCTCCTATAGGTATGTAAAAAGGAAGGGAGTAGCAAAATTAAATGTGGGTCCCTTAGAGGCTGAGACAGGAGAAATTATAATGGGGAATAAGGAATTGGCAGAGAAACTAAACAAATATTTTGGGCTGGATTTTCATTCAGAAGTTGGGAAGGAGGCGAGACTACAACTTTCGGGTTTTAGTCCCGCCTCCATGGAGATGCGGCCAATCCACGTGATTTTACCTTGATTGACCTTGTTGAGCCCACCCAGCGGGCTCAGCAGGCCAATTAAGGGCCACCTGGCAACAGGTGACATCACAGACTGAAATTTCATCTGTCAAGATGTGTTGACAGATGAAATATCAGCGTTTCACAGCTGTTTGAAGCTGTCAAACACTGACAGTCTTACTTCTAACATGAGTCCTTCTCCACAGACTCAGTTAGAAATCTCTCCGGCACAGAAAGCTGAAGGCTGTCACTTTTGACAGTTCGCAGCCTTTCTGCTTTCTGTGCCGGTGAGATGAGGGACTCAGAAACCTAGAGGAAGGAAGGCTGAAAATGTAAGTACAGGTAATTTAAACTTCTTTAAACACTTTACACACACCAAACACAATTACCTCTGCACTCATGCACCCATCACTCACCTGAACACCAGACATCTCGACCCCTTCAGCCCGATGGTCCGCCTCCTCTAACTTGGCGTGGTTTGGAGCCGTTGGGAATCCCACACTTCAACCTTCAAAATAGGGATTTGGCTAAAAACTGCCTGTTAACTACCTGTTAACAGGCAGTTAATTGTCACTTATCCCCTTCCCGCCTCGGGGAGGCGGGTCCCAGTGCGGGGCGGGTACCCGCCTCTTTTGAAACTGGCATGGAGGAGGGTTGGGGGCAGGATGGTGTCGGGACCCCCAAATTTGGGACTTTAACCCCCTCACACGCCTCCAATCCCGACTCCACGGGTCAATGAAAATTCAACCCCTTTGTGTCTGTCTTCACGGAAGAAGACACAGAAAACTTCTTGGAAATAGTGGAGAACCAAGGGTCTAGCGAGAATGAGGAACTGAAAGAAATTAGTATTAGTAAAAAGATAGTGCTTGAGAAACTAAAGCCAATAAATCCCCTGGACCTGATGGCCTGCATCCTCGGGTTTTGAAAGAGGTGGGTATAGAGATAGTGGATGCATTGGTTGTCATGCTCTAAAATATCATAGATTCTAGAACGGTTCCTGTGGATTGGAAGGTAGCAAATGTAACCCCACTATTTAAGAAAGGAGGGAGAGAGAAAATGGGGAACTACAGACCAGTTAGCCTGACATCAGTAGCAGGGAATATGCTAGAATCTATTATTAAGGACGTGGTAACAGGGCACTTAGAAAATAATGGGGCAGAAATTCCTCCCCAAACGTGTGAGTACGGAAAGGGTACTCACGCGTCTGGCCGGAGGAAATGCCGGTTTTTAGCATGCACAGCGCATGCGCTGAAAACCGGCATTTCCTCTCCTCTAACCCAAGAGGTGAAGAGGCTAGCGCGTGCGCTGTAGGGGGCAGCGCCTGCGTCTTGGATTTCCTCTGTTTTGGGGGATTTGCGCATGTGTAAAGGCCTCCGGTCTTTACGCTTGTAAAAAGCACACGTAAGTATTTATTTTTACAGGTAAGTGGTGTTTTAGTGCAATTGAGAATTTTTTTTCCCACAGGTTTATTATTTTAAAGAATCTACAATAAGGTAAGTTTAGTTTTAGACCCTTTTTATTAAAAATTTATTTTTTCAAAAAAAAAAGTTATAGTTTAAATTATTTTTTAAAACTTATTTATACTTAATTTAATGATTGGGATGTTTTTTTTAAATTTTACTTAAAGTTTAAGTAGTGTTTTGGGGTGCAGTACTTCTCATGAGTTTGACAGTTCTTACTCTCAAACTCATGAATGAAGTTTCCCCTCCCCTGATTGGCTGAACAGTGCTCACCTGATCCCAGCTGGCACATCGCACTAACTACGCCGCTGGGTCAGGTTAGCACAGCGCGCCGACATCAGAACCGGGCCACTGAAAGGAAATCCACTGCGGGCCAGGTTTCAGATGTCGGCGCGCCGGGTAAGTGCACATCGGGGGCTTGCACGCGCGGCAAGCCCCCGACACCAAGTTCTGGGCCAATAATAGGATTTGGGCAGTCAACACGGATTTATGAAAGGGAAATCGTGTTTGAGAAATCTGTTAGAGATTTTTGAGGTTGTAACTAGCAGAATAGATCAGGGGAAACCAGTGGATGTGGTGTATTTGGATTTTCAGAAGGCATTCGATAAGGTGCCACACAAGAGGTTATTAAACAAAATTAGGGCTCATGGGATTGGGGGTAATATACTAGCAGGGATTGGGGATTGGTTAATGGACAGAAAACAGAGAGTAGGAATAAACAGGTCATTTTTGGGTTGGCAGGCTGTAACTAGTGGGGTGCTGCAAGGATCAGTGCTTGGGTCTCAGCTATTCACAATCTACATCAATGATTTGGATGAAGGGACCGAGTGTAATATATCCAAGTTTGCTGATGATACAAAGCTGGGTGAGAATGTAAGTTGTGAGGAGGATGCAAGGAGGCTTCAAGGGGATATAGACAGGCTAAGTGAGTGGGCAAGAACATGGCAAATGGAATATAATGTGGAGAAATGTGAGGTTATTTAGTTTGGTAGGAAAAATAGAAAAGCAGAGTATTTTTTAAATGGTGAGATATTGGGAAATGTTGGTGTTCAGAGGGACCTGGGTGTCCTTGTACACGAATCACTGAAAGTTAACAGGCAGGTACAGCAGGCAATTAGGAAATCAAATGGTATGTTGGCCTTTATTACAAGAGGATTTGAGTATAAGAGTAAAGACGTCTTACTGCGATTATATAGGGCCCTGGTGAGACCACACCTGCAGTATTGTGTACAGTTTTGGTCTCCTTACCTAAGGAAGGATATACTTGCCATAGAGGGAGTCCAGCAAAGGTTCACCAGACTGGTTCCTGGGATGGGGGGATTGTCCTATGAGAACAGATTGAGCAGACTAGGCCGATATTCTCTAGAGTTTAGAAAAATGAGAGGTGATCTCATTGAATCATACAAGATTCTGACAGAGTTTGACAGGGTAGATGCAGGGAGGATGTTTCCCCTGGCTGGGGAGTCTAGAACCAGGGGGCACAGTCTCTGCCTGTAAGGCAAGTATATCCTTCCTCAGATAAGGAGACCAAAACTGTGCACAGTGCCCCAAGTGTGGCCTAATCAAGGTATATGGAGAACTGAACCGTGCACAGTGCTCCAAGTGTGGTCTAACCAATGTATATGGAGACCGGAACTGTGCACAGTGCTCCAAGTGTGGACTAACCAAGGTATATGGAGACCAGAACTGTGCACAGTGCTCCCAGTGTGGTCTAACCAAGGTATATGGAGACCAGAACTGTGCACAGTGCTTCAAGTGTGGTCTGACCAAGGTATATGGAGACCAGAACTGTGCACAGTGCTTCAAGTGTGGTCTAACGAAGGTATATGGCGACCAGAACTGTGCACAGCGCTCCAAGTGTGGTCTAACCAAGGTGTATGGGGACCAGAACTGTGCACAGTGCTCTAAGTGTGGTCTAACCAAGGTATATGGAGACCAGAACTGTGCACAGTGCTCCAAGTGTGGTCTAACCAAGGTATATGGAGACCAGAACTGTACACAGTGTTCCAAGTGTGGTCTAACCAAGGTATATGGAGACCAGAACTGTGCACAGTGCTCCAAGTGTGGTCTAACCAAGACCGAATGGATGTGCTACAGAATTTGTTCATCCCAGTTTGGCATAAAAATAAAACAAAAAAGTTGACTCAACCGTGGCTAACAAGGGAAATTAGGGATAGCATAAGATCCAAGGAGAGGACATATAAATTGGCTAGAAAAAGCAATAATCCTGAGGATTGGGAGCAGTTTAGCCTGACATCGGTAGTGGGGAAAATGCTAGAGTCTATTATAAAAGATGTAATAGCAGAGCACTTGGAAAGCAGTGACAGGATCAGACAAAGTCAACATGGATTTACAAAAGGTAAATCATGCTTGACTAATCTACTGGAATTTTTTGAGGATGTAACTGGTAAAATAGATAAGGGAGAACCAGTGGATGTGGTGTATTTGGACTTTCAGAAGACTTTCGATAAGATCCCACATAAGAGATTAGCGTGCAAAATTAAGGCACATGGGATTGGGGGCAAGGTATTGACTTGGATAGAGAACTGGTTGGCGGACAGAAAGCAAAGAGTTGGTATAAACGGGTCGTTTTCCGAGTGGCAGACAGTGAATAGTGGGGTACCGCAAGGATCGGTCCTAGGACCCCAGCTGTTCACAATATATATTAATGATCTGGACGAGGGAATTGGATGTAATATCTCCAAATTTGCAGATGACACAAAGCTGGGCGGGAGGGTAAGCTGCGAGGAGGATGTCGGGAAACTCCAGTACGATTTGGACAGGTTGGGTGATTGGGCAGAAACATGGCAAATGCACGATAATGTGGATAAATGTGAGGTTATCCACTTTGGTGGCAAAAACAGGAAGGCAGATTATTATTTGAATGGCAATAGATTGGGAGAAGGGGAAGTGCAAAGAGACCTGGGTGTCCTTGTGCACCAGTCGCTGAAGGTAAGCATGCAGGTGCAGCAGGCGGTTAAGAAGGCAAATGGTATGTTGGCCTTCGTAGCAAGAGGGTTTGAGTACAGGAACAAGGATGTCTTGCTACAGTTGTACAGGGCCTTGGTGAGACCGCACCTTGAGTATTGTGTGCAGTTTTGATCACCTTACCTGAGGAAGGACGTTCTTGCCATGGAGGGAGTGCAGCGAAGATTCACCAGGCTGATACCTGGGATGGCAGGAATGACGTATGAGGAGAGATTGTATCGATTGGGCTTATACTCACTGGAGTTTAGAAGATTGAGAGGGGATCTCATCAAAACCTATAAAATTCTGTCAGGCCTGGACAGACTAGATGCAGGAAGGATGTTCCCGATGGCCGGGGAGTCCAGAACCAGGGGTCATAGTCTAAGGATAAGGGGTAAGCCATTTAGGACTGAAATGAGGAGGAATTTCTTCAACCAGAGAGTGGGGAACCTGTGGAATTCTCTGCCACAGAGGGCGGTGGAGGCTAGTTCATTAAATATATTCAAGAAAGAGTTGGATATATTTCTTGAGGCTAAAGGGATCAAGGGATATGGGGAAAAGGCAGGGACAGGGTACTGAATTTGGATGATCAGCCATGATCACATTGAATGGCGGAGCAGGCTCGAAGGGCCGAATGGCCGACTCCTGCTCCTATCTTCTATGTTACTATGTTTCTATATGGAGACCAGAACTGTGCACGGTGCTCCAAGTGTGGTCTAACCAAGGTATATGGAGACCAGAACTGTGCACAGTGCTCCAAGTGTGGTCTAACCAAGGTATATGGAGACCAGAACTGTGCACAGTGCTCCAAGTGTGGTCTAACCAAGGTATATGGAGACCAGAACTGTACACAGTGCTCCAAGTGTGGTCTAACCAAGGTATATGGAGACCAGAACTGTGCACAGTGCTCCAAGTGTGGTCTAACCAAGGTATACAGAGACCAGAACTGTGCACAGTGCTCCAAGTGTGGTCTAACCGAGGTATACGGAGACCAGACCTGTGCACAGTGCTCCAAGTGTGGTCTAACCAAGGTATATGGAGACTGGAACTGTGCACAGTGCTCCAAGTGTGGTCTAACCAAGGTATATGGAGACCAGATCTGTGCACAATGCTCCAAGTGTGGTCTAACCAAGGTATATGGAGACCAGAACTGTGCACAGTGCTCCAAGTGTGGTCTAACCAAGGTATACAGAGACCAGAACTGTGCACAGTGCTCCAAGTGTGGTCTAACCGAGGTATATGGAGACCAGAACTGTGCACAATGCTCCAAGTGTGGTCCATATGAGACTTACCAGAAATATTTATCGTGACTCCATCTGGTCCTGAATATTTCAGATGATCGGTGTGCTCCATTCGAAAGTAATAAATTCCCTCATCGCTCTTCTTCAATTTATTGAGTTTTAAGGTGCAATCCCTGCCGTTTTCCCAATTGCCGAGGAAATGAGCGCGATGTTGGAAGAGAGGGTTTGAGTTGCCGCTGGAGTTGAGCACGAGGATCCCATCAGTCTTATCTCCCTGCAACCACATGACGGCTTTGAAGGGCGAAGTTCTGGGATAGCTGAAGGTGCAAGGGATGATCACACAGGAACCTTCTGCCCCGGTTATGAAGCTGGGGGTCGTCACAACCCGTTGCTGGCAAAGGACATCTAGAACAACAACAACAACATGCATTTATACAGCACCTTTCACATCGTAAAATGTCCCAAGGAGCTTCACAGGAGTGTAAATCGGGCAAAAGATTTCACCCCGAGCCACACATGAGGAGACATTAGGACAGGCGACCAAAAGCTTGGTCAAAGAGGTCGGTTTCAAGGAGCGTCTTAAAGGAGGAGAGAGAGGCGGAGAGGTTTAGGGAGGGAATTCCAGAGCTCGGGGCCCAGGCGGCTGAAGGCACGGCTGTCAATGGTGGAGCGATGGAAATCGGGGGATGTGCAAGAGGCCGGAATTGGAGGAGCGCAGAGATCTCGGAGCGCTGCAGGGGCTGGAGGAGGGTACAGAGATAGGGAGGGTTGTAGCGGCTGGAGGAGGTTACGGAGATAGGGAGGGTTGTATGGGTTGGAGGAGGTTACAGAGATAGGGAGGGGTGTAGGGGGCTGGAGGAGGTTACAGAGTTAGGGAGGGTTGTAGGGCTGGAGGAAGTTACAGAGATAGGGAGGGTTGTAGGGGCTGGAGGAGGTTACAGAGATAGGGAGGGTTGTAGGGGCTGGAGGGGGTTACAGAGATAGGGAGGGTTCTAGGGGTTGGAGGAGGTTATGGAGATAGGGAGGGTTGTAGGGGCTGGAGGAGGTTACAGAGATGGGGGGGTTGTAGGGGCTGGAGGAGGTTACAGAGATAGGGAGGGTTGTAGGGGGCTGGAGGAGTTTACAGAGATAGGGGGGTTGTAGGGGCTGGAGGAGGTTACAGAGATAGGGAGGGTTGTAGGGGGCTGGAGGAGGTTACAGAGATTGAGAGGGTTGTAGGGGCTGGAGGAGGTTACAGAGATAGGGAGGGTTGTAGGGGCTGGAGGAGGCTATGGAGATAGGGAGGGTTGTAGGGGCTGGAGGAGGTTACAGAGATAGGGAGGGTTGTAGGGGCTGGAGGAGGTTACAGAGATAGGGACGGTTGTAGGGAACTGGAGGAGGTTACAGAGATTGGGATGGTTGTAGGGGGCTGGAGGAGGTTACAGAGATAGGGAGGTTTGTAGGGGGCTGGAGGAGGTTACAGAGATAGGGAGTGTTGTAGGGGCTGGAGGGGGTTACAGAGATAGGGAGGGTTGTAGGGGCTGGATGAGGTTACGGAGATAGGGAGGGTTGTAGGGGCTGGAGGAGGTTACAGAGATAGGGAGGGTTGTAAGGGCTGGAGGAGGTTACAGAGATAGGGAGGTTTGTAGGGGCTGGAGGAGGTTACAGAGATAGGGAGGGTTGTAGGGCTGGAGGAGGTCACAGAGATAGGGAGGGTGGCGAGGAGGGATTTGAAAAACAAGGAAGAGATGCGATGCCGGACCGGGAGCCAATGTAGGTCAGCGAGCGACATGGGGTGATGAGTGAACGGGATTGGGTGCGAGTCAGGACACGGGGCCAGCGAGAGTTTGAGATGAGCTGGAGTTTATGTAGGGTGGAAGATGGGACGACGGTCAGGAGATTGTCGGAGTCTGGAGGTGACAATGTCACCGGTGAGGGTTTCAGCGGCGGATGAGCTGAGGTAGGGGCGGAGACGGGCGATGTTACGGAGGTGGAAGAGGGCGGTCTTGGTGATGGCGAGGATTTGGAATGAGAAGCTCACAGAGAAATCTCCCGTCCAATTCCGTTATGAAGAAGCAGGAAAGCGTAGTCGTCTGTCATGAGGGCTGTTAAATCCATGGGCTCGGACATTGTCCTTTCGGGCGGTCGATGGGCGCCCCTTCGTTCGGCGACGACGGCGCGGCCGCCATCTTGGTTGATGGCAGCCATTGTGGTGGCCGGTCGCGGTGAGCGTACGGAGCCAGCAGGAGGCGCACTGCCGCTCCATTTCAGCCACTGTGCAAATCAGTCCCCAATCAACTTCAATATCATTGATATTAATTGAGCCAATTAAGGCTTGCCCGATTACAATAATTACCACTCATATTTATTCTTAATCGGCCTTTGCTTCTCTCATGCAATCGGCAGGCGAAGAGAACCATAGAATGTTTCAGCAAAGGACCAGGCCATTCAGCCCATCAAGGCTTTATTCTGCACAGTCTAATCCCACTCTCCCCTCACTCCCCATAACCTTTAATGTCCCACCCAGCCTAATCCCACTCTCCCCCTCACTCCCCGTACCCTTTAATATCCCACCCAGTCTAATCCCACACTCCCCCTCACTCCCTGTACCCTTTAATATCCCACCCAGTCTAATCCCTCTCTCCCCCTCACTCCCCGCACCCTTTAATATCCCACCCAGTCCAATCCCACTCTCCCCCTCACTCCCCGTACCCTGTAATATCCCACCCAGTCTAATCCCACTCTCCCCCTCACTCAACGTAACCTTTAATATCCCACCCAGTCTAATCCCACTCTCCCCCTCACTCCCCGTACCCTTTAATATCCCACCCAGTCTAATCCCTCTCTCCCCCTCACACCCCGCACCCTTTAATATCCCACCCAGTCTAATCCCACTCTCCCCCTCACTCCCCGCACCCTTTAATATCCCACCCAGTCTAATACCACTCTCCCCCTCACTCCCCACACCCTTTAATATCCCACCCAGTCTAATCCCACTCTCTCCCTCACTCCCCACAACCTTTAATATTCCACCCAGTCTAATCCCACTCTCCCCATCACTCCCCGTACCCTTTAATATCCCACGCAGTCTAATCACACTCTCCCCCTCACTCCCCGCACCCTTTAATATCTCACCCAGTCTAATCCCACACTCCCCCTCACTCCCCGCACCCTTTAATATCCCACCCAGTCTAATCACACTATCCCCCTCACTCCCCGCACCCTTTAATATTCCACCCAGTCTAATCCCACTCTCCCCCTCACTCCCCGCACCCTTTAATATCCCACCCAGTCTAATCACACTATCCCCCTCACTCCCCGCACCCTTTAATATCTTACCCAGTCTAATTCCACTCTCCCCCTCACTCCCCACACCCTTTAATATCCCACCCAGTCTAATCCCACTCTCCCCCTCACTCCCCGCACCCTTTAATATCCCACCCAGTCTAATCCCACTCTCCCCCTCGCTCCCCGTACCATTTAATATCCCACCCAGTCTAATCCCACTCTCCCCCTCACTCCCCGCACCCTTTAATATCCCACCCAGTCTAATCCTACTCTCCCCCTCACTCCCCACACCCTTTAATATCCCACCCAGTCTAGTCACACTCTCCCCCTCACTCCCCGCAGCCTTTAATATCCCACCCAGTCTAATCCCACTCTCCCCTCACTCCCCGTGCCCTTTAATATCCCACCCAGTCTAATCCCACTCTCCCCTCACTCCCCGCACCCTTTAATATCCCACCCAGTCTAATCCCACTCTCCCCCTCACTCCCCGTACACTTTAATATCCCACCCAGTCTAATCCCACTCTCCCTTCACTCCATGCACCCTTTAATATCCCACCCAGTCTAATCCCACTCTCCCCTTCACTCCCCGCACCCTTTAATATCTCACCCAGTCTAATGCCACTCGCCCCTCACTCCCCATACCCTTTAATATCCCACCCAGTCTAATCCCACTCTCCCCCTCGCTCCCCGTACCCTTTAATATCCCACCCAGTCTAATCCCACTCTCCCCCTCACTCCCCACACCCTTTAATATCCCACCCAGTCTAGTCACACTCTCCCCCTCACTCCCCGCAGCCTTTAATATCCCACCCAGTCTAATCCCACTCTCCCCTCACTCCCCGTCCCCTTTAATATCCCACCCAGTCTGATCTCACTCTCCCCATCACTCAATTCAATCCAATTCAATTCCAATTGCTTTATTGGCATGACAAGGTACATCTTATGTTGTCAAAGCACCGAAAAAAACCATTTATGGTTGAACACATGAACGCAGATCTATCCATACAGTGTATAAACAGATATATCCATGTGTGTATAAATGTACATTCATTCATATAATATGTATATACTCTTTTCTTAGATTTAATGGTTGTCACTCTGCTTATGGCAAGCTGTAACATAGTTTGCCGCTAAGGTTACACAATTTCTCTGTTCCCCTAATAGGTCTGGGAGTTCTTGGTCGTCATTCAAATTTTTGAATTCAGGGCATATTTTTATGAATTTTGGGTAGAAATTCCCCCTTATGCCCTGATATTTTCCACAAGCTGTGAGGAAGTGCATCTCTGTCTCCACCACTCCCTGACTGCAGTGAGAGCATATCCTGTCCTTTCTTGGCAGCTGGGTCTGTCTGTGTCTGCCTTTTTCGATCGCCAGGCTATGTTCACTAAGTCTGTACCTTGTCAAGGTTTTTCTCAGTTTGCTATCCTTTACCATGGTCAGGTATTCAACCATGTTGTATTGTCTGTTTAGGGCCAAGTAGCAATTGAGTTTGTTTTGGCTTTTTGTTGTTTCTCCCCAATATGACAGATATTTTTCCTTTTGCTTAGTGGCAATTTTGTTGGGTCGAATTCTCTGTGCTACGATGTCACTGTCCTGGGGCTGGTTATTATTAGTAGTGTTAATAGTTACTTCACTGAGTCCCAGGACTAGTTGACTGAGGGGACTCTTCTTTATGATCCTCTCTTGGCATTTCAGGGCTTCGTAATGATAGCAGTGGGGGTTGCACATTTTTAGATGTTTCCAAAATTTGGTGGCTCTTTTTTGGATAGTAAATAGTAGTGGATATTGCCAAGTACTGCCCTGCATGCATTGTTCCCTGTACCCTTTAATATCTCACCCAGTCTAATCCCACTCTCCCCCTCACTCCCCATACCCTTTAATATCCCACCCAGTCTAATCCCACTCTCCTCTCACTCCCCGTACCCTTTAATATCCCACCCAGTCTAATCCCACTCTCCCCTCACTCCCCGCACCCTTTAATATCCCACCCAGTCTAATCCCACTCTCCCCTCACCCTTTAATATCACACCCAGTCTAATCCCACTCTCCCCTCACTCCCCACACCCTTTAATATCCCACCCAGTCTATTCCCACTCTCCCCCTCACTCCCCGTACACTTTAATATCCCACCCAGTCTAATCCCACTCTCCCCCTCACTCAACGCGCCCTTTAATATCCCACCCAGTCTAATCCCACTCTCCCCTCACTCCCCGTACCCTTTAATATCTCACCCAGTCTAATCCCTCTCTCCCCCTCACTCCCCGTACCCTTTAATATCTCACCCAGTCTAATCCCACTCTTCCCCTCACTCCCCGTACCCTTTAATATCTCACCCAATCTAATCCCACTCTCCCCCTCACTCCCCGCACCCTTTAATATCCCACCCAGTCTAATCCCACTCTCCCCTCACTCCCCGTACCCTTTAATATCTCACCCAGTCTAATCCCTCTCTCCCCCTCACTCCCCGTACCCTTTAATATCCCACCCAGTCTAATCCCACCCTCCCCCTCACTCCCCGCACCCTTTAATATCCCACCCAGTCTAATCCCACTCTCCCCCTCACTCCCCGTACACTTTAATATCCCACCCAGTCTAATCCCACTCTCCCCCTCACTCCCCGTACACTTTAATATCCCACCCAGTCTAATCCCTCTCTCCCCCTCACTCCCCGTACCCTTTAATATCCCACCCAGTCTAATCCCACCCTCCCCCTCACTCAACGCGCCCTTTAATATCCCACCCAGTCTAATCCCACTCTCCCCTCACTCCCCGTACCCTTTAATATCTCACCCAGTCTAATCCCTCTCTCCCCCTCACTCCCCGTACCCTTTAATATCTCACCCAGTCTATTCCCACTCTCCCCCTCACTCCCCGTACACTTTAATATCCCACCCAGTCTAATCCCACTCTCCCCCTCACTCAACGCGCCCTTTAATATCCCACCCAGTCTAATCCCACTCTCCCCTCACTCCCCGTACCCTTTAATATCTCACCCAGTCTAATCCCTCTCTCCCCCTCACTCCCCGTACCCTTTAATATCTCACCCAGTCTAATCCCACTCTTCCCCTCACTCCCCGTACCCTTTAATATCTCACCCAATCTAATCCCACTCTCCCCCTCACTCCCCGCACCCTTTAATATCCCACCCAGTCTAATCCCACTCTCCCCTCACTCCCCGTACCCTTTAATATCTCACCCAGTCTAATCCCTCTCTCCCCCTCACTCCCCGTACCCTTTAATATCCCACCCAGTCTAATCCCACCCTCCCCCTCACTCCCCGCACCCTTTAATATCCCACCCAGTCTAATCCCACTCTCCCCCTCACTCCCAGCACCCTCTAATATCCCACCCAGTCTAATCCCACTCTCCCCCTCACTCCCCGTACACTTTAATATCCCACCCAGTCTAATCCCACTCTCCCCCTCACTCCCCACACCCTTTAATATCCCACCCAGTCTAATCCCACTCTCCCCCTCAATCCCCACACCCTTTAATATCCCACCCAGTCTAATCCCACTCTCCTCCTCACTCCCCGCACCCTTTAATATCCCACCCAGTCTAATCCCAACTCTCCCCCTCACTCCCCGCACCCTTTAATATCCCACCCAGTCTAATCCCACTCTCCCCCTCACTCCCCGCACCCTTTAATATCTCACTCAGTCTAATGCCACTCGCCCCTCACTCCCCATACCCTTTAATATCCCACCCAGTCTAACCCCACTCTCCCCCTCACTCCCCGTACCCTTTAATATCCCACCCAGTCTAATCCCACTCACCCCCTCACTCCCCGCACCCTTTAATATCCCACCCAGTCTAATCCCACTCTCCCCCTCATTCCCACACCCTTTACTATCCCACCCAGTCTAATCCCACTCTCCCCCTCATTCCCACACCCTTTACTATCCCAGCGAGTCTTATCCCACTCTCCCCCTCACTCCCCATGCCCTTTAATATCCCACCCAGTCTAATCCCACTCTCCCCCTCACTCCCCACACCCTTTAATATCCCACCCAGTCTAGTCACACTCTCCCCCTCACTCCCCGCAGCCTTTAATATCCCACCCAGTCTAATCCCACTCTCCCCTCACTCCCCGTGCCCTTTAATATCCCACCCAGTCTAATCACACTCTCCCCTCACTCCCCGTGCCCTTTAATATCCCACCCAGTCTAATCCCACTCTCCCCCTCACTCCCCACACCCTTTAATATCCCACCCAGTCTAGTCACACTCTCCCCCTCACTCCCCGCAGCCTTTAATATCCCAGCCAGTCTAATCCCACTCTCCCCTCACTCCCCGTGCCCTTTAATATCCCACCCAGTCTGATCTCACTCTCCCCATCACTCAATTCAATCCAATTCAACTCCAATTGCTTTATTGGCACGACAAGGTACATCTTATGTTGCCAAAGCACCGAAAAAAACCATTTATGGTTGAACACATGAACGCAGATCTATCCATACAGTGTATAAACAGATATATCCATGTGTGTATAAATGTACATTCATTCATATAATATGTATATACTCTTTTCTTAGATTTAATGGTTGTCACTCTGCTTATGGCAAGTTGTAACATAGTTTGCCGCTAAGGTTACACAATTTCTCTGTTCCCCTAATAGGTCTGGGAGTTCTTGGTCGTCATTCAAATTTTTGAATTCAGGGCATATTTTTATGAATTTTGGGTAGAAATTCCCCCTTATGCCCTGATATTTTCCACAAGCTGTGAGGAAGTGCATCTCTGTCTCCACCACTCCCTGACTGCAGTGAGAGCATAACCTGTCCTTTCTTGGCAGCTGGGTCTGTCTGTGTCTGCCTTTTTCGATCGCCAGGCTATGTTCACTAAGTCTGTACCTTGTCAAGGTTTTTCTCAGTTTGCTGTCCTTTACCATGGTCAGGTATTCAGCCATGTTGTATTGTCTGTTTAGGGCCAAGTAGCAATTGAGTTTGTTTTGGCTTTTTGTTGTTTCTGCCCAATATGACAGATATTTTTCCTTTTGCTTAGTGGCAATTTTGTTGGGTTGAATTCTCTGTGCTACGATGTCACTGTCCTGGGGCTGGTTATTATTAGTAGTATTAATAGTTACTTCACTGAGTCCCAGGACTAGTTGACTGAGGGGACTCTTCTTTATGATCCTCTCTTGGCATTTCAGGGCTTCGTAATGATAGCAGTGGGGGTTGCTCATTTTTAGATGTTTCCAAAATTTGGTGGCTCTTTTTTGGATAGTAAATAGTAGTGGATATTGCCTAGTACTGCCCTACATGCATTGTTCCACGTACCCTTTAATATCTCACCCAGTCTAATCCCACTCTCCCCCTCACTCCCCATACCCTTTAATATCCCACCCAGTCTAATCCCACTCTCCTCTCACTCCCCGTACCCTTTAATATCCCACCCAGTCTAATCCCACTCTCCCCTCACTCCCCGTACACTTTAATATCCCACCCAGTCTAATCCCACTCTCCCCTCACTCCCCGCACCCTTTAATATCCCACCCAGTCTAATCCCACTCTCCCCTCACTCCCCGTACCCTTTAATATCCCACCCAGTCTAATCCCACTCTCCCCCTCACTCCCCGTACCCTTTAATATCCCACCCAGTCTAATCCCACTCTCCCCCTCACTCCCCGCACCCTTTAACATCCCACCCAGTCTAATCCCACTCTCCCCTCACTCCCCGCGCCCTTTAACATCCCACCCAGTCTAATCCCACTCTCCCCTCACTCCCCGTACCCTTTAATATCTCACCCAGTCTAATCCCACTCTCCCCTCACTCCCCGTACCCTTTAATATCTCACCCAGTCTAATCCCACTCTCCCCCTCACTCCCCGTACCCTTTAATATCTCACCCATTTTAATCCCACTCTCCCCCTCACTCCCCGCACCATTTAATATCCCACCCAGTCTAATCCCACTCTCCCCTCACTCCCCGTACCCTTTAATATCTCACCCAGTCTAATCCCACTCTACCCCTCACTCCCCGCGCCCTTTAATATCTCACCCAGTCTAATCCCACTCTCCCCCTCACTCCCCGTACACTTTAATATCCCACCCAGTCTAATCCCACTCTCCCCCTCACTCCCCACACCCTTTAATATCTCACCCAGTCTAATCCCACTCTACCCCTCACTCCCCGCGCCCTTTAATATCTCACCCAGTCTAATCCCACTCTCCCCTCACTCCCCGTACCCTTTAATATCCCACCCAGTCTAATCCCACTCTCCCCCTCAATCCCCACACCCTTTAATATCCCACCCAGTCTAATCCCACTCTCCCCCTCACTCCCCGCACCCTTTAATATCCCACCCAGTCTAATCCCACTCTCCCCCTCACTCCCCGTACACTTTAATATCCCACCCAGTCTAATCCCACTCTCCCCCTCACTCCCCGCACCCTCTAATATCCCACCCAGTCTAATCCCACTCTCCCCCTCACTCCCCGTACACTTTAATATCCCACCCAGTCTAATCCCACTCTCCCCCTCACTCCCCGCACCCTCTAATATCCCACCCAGTCTAATCCCACTCTCCCCCTCAATCCCCACACCCTTTAATATCCCACCCAGTCTAATCCCACTCTCCCCCTCACTCCCCGTACACTTTAATATCCCACCCAGTCTAATCCCACTCTCCCCCTCACTCCCCACACCCTTTAATATCCCACCCAGTCTAATCCCACTCTCCCCCTCAATCCCCACACCCTTTAATATCCCACCCAGTCTAATCCCACACTCCTCCTCACTCCCCGCACCCTTTAATATCCCACCCTGTCTAATCCCACTCTCCCCCTCACTCCCCGCACCCTTTAATATCTCACCCAGTCTAATCCCACTCTCCCCCTCACTCCCCGCACCCTTTAATATCCCACCCAGTCTAATCCCACTCCCCCCCTCACTCCCCGCTCCCTTTAATATCTCACCCAGTCTAATGCCACTCGCCCCTCACTCCCCATACCCTTTAATATCCCACCCAGTCTAATCCCACTCTCCCCCTCACTCCCCATACCCTTTAATATCCCACCCAGTCTAATCCCACTCTCCCCCTCACTCCCCGCACCCTTTAATATCCCACCCAGTCTAATTCCACACACCCACTCACTCCCCGCACCCTTTAATATCCCACCCAGTCTAATCCCACTCTCCCCCTCATTCCCACACACTTTACTATCCCACCCAGACTAATCCCACTCTCCCCCTCATTCCCACACCATTCACTATCCCACCCAGTCTTATCCCACTCTCCCCCTCACTCCCCATGCCCTTTAATATCCCACCCAGTCTAATCCCACTCTCCCCGTCACTCCCCACACACCTTAATATCCCACCCAGTCTAATCCCACTCTCCCCCTCACTCCCCATACCCTTTAATATCCCACCCAGCCTAATCCCACTCTCCCCCTCATTCCCACACCCTTTACTATCCCACCCAGTCTAATCCCACTCTCCCCCTCATTCCCACACCCTTTACTATCCCACCCAGTCTTATCGCACTCTCCCCCTCACTCCCCATGCCCTTTAATATCCCACCCAGTCTAATCCCACTCTCCCCCTCACTCCCCACACCCTTTAATATCCCACCCAGTCTAATCCCACTCTCCCCCTCACTCCCCATACCCTTTAATATCCCACCCAGTCTAATCCCACTCTCCCCCTCACTCCCCGTACCCTTTAATATCACACCCAGTCTAATCCCACTCTCCCCCTCACTCCCCGCACCCTTTAATATCCCACCCAGTCTAATCCCACTCTCCTCTCACTCCCCGTACCCTTTAATATCCCACCCAGTCTAATCCCACTCTCCCCTCACTCCCCGTACACTTTAATATCCCACCCAGTCTAATCCCACTCTCCCCTCACTCCCCGCACCCTTTAATATCCCACCCAGTCTAATCCCACTCTCCCCTCACTCCCCGTACCCATTAATATCCCACCCAGTCTAATCCCACCCTCCCCCTCACCCCCCGTACCCTTTAATATCTCACCCAGTCTAATCCCACCCTCCCCCTCACTCCCCGTACCCTTTAATATCCCACCCAATCTAATCCCACTCTCCCCTCACTCCCCGTACCCTTATATCTCACCCAGTCTAATCCCACCCTCCCCCTCACTCCCCGTACCCTTTAATATCCCACCCAATCTAATCCCACTCTCCCCTCACTCCCCGTACCCATTAATATCCCACCCAGTCTAATCCCACCCTCCCCCTCACCCCCCGTACCCTTTAATATCTCACCCAGTCTAATCCCACTCTCCCCTCACTCCCCGTACCCTTTAATATCTCACCCAGTCTAATCCCACTCACCCCTTCACCTCCCCGTACCCTTTAATATCTCACCCAATCTAATCCCACTCGCCCCCTCACTCCCCGCACCATTTAATATCCCACCCAGTCTAATCCCACTCTCCCCTCACTCCCCGTACCCTTTAATATCTCACCCAGTCTAATCCCTCTCTCCCCCTCACTCCCCGTACCCTTTAATATCCCACCCAGTCTAATCCCACTCTCCCCCTCACTCCCCGCACCCTTTAATATCCCACCCAGTCTAATCCCACTCTCCCCCTCACTCCCCGTACACTTTAATATCCCACCCAGTCTAATCACACTCTCCCCCTCACTCCCCGCACCCTCTAATATCCCACCCAGTCTAATCCCACTCTCCCCCTCACTCCCCGTACACTTTAATATCCCACCCAGTCTTATCCCACTCTCCCCCTCACTCCCCACACCCTTTAATATCCCACCGAGTCTAATCCCACTCTCCCCCTCAATCCCCACACCCTTTAATATCCCACCCAGTCTCATCCGCCACTCCTCCTCACTCCCCGCACCCTTTAATATCCCACCCTGTCTAATCCCACTCTCCCCCTCACTCCCCGCACCCTTTAATATCCCCACCCAGTCTAATCCCACTCCCCCCCTCACTCCCCGCACCCTTTAATATCTCACCCAGTCTAATGCCACTCGCCCCTCACTCCCCATACCCTTTAATATCCCACCCAGTCTAATCCCACTCTCCCCCTCACTCCCCTTACCCTTTAATATCCCACCCAGTCTAATCCCACACACCCCCTCACTCCCCGCACCCTTTAATATCCCACCCAGTCTAATCCCACTCTCCCCCTCATTCCCACACACTTTACTATCCCACCCAGTCTAATCCCACTCTCCCCCTCATTCCCACACCATTCACTATCCCACCCAGTCTAATCCCACTCTCCCCCTCACTCCCCATGCCCTTTAATATCCCACCCAGTCTAATCCCACTCTCCCCCTCACTCCCACACCCCTTAATATCCCACCCTGTCTAATCCCACACTCCCCCTCACTCCCCATAACCTTTAATATCCCACCCAGCCTAATCCCACTCTCCCCCTCATTCCCACACCCTTTACTATCTCACCCAGTCTAATCCCACTCTCCCCCTCATTCCCATACCCTTTAATATCCCACCCAGTCTTATCCCACTCTCCCCCTCACTCCCACACCCTTTAATATCCCACCCAGTCTAATCCCACTCTCCCCCTCACTCCCCACATCCCTTAATATCCCACCCAGTCTAATCCCACACTCCCCCTCACTCCCCATAACCTTTAATATCCCACCCAGCCTAATCCCACTCTCCCCCTCATTCCCACACCCTTTACTATCTCACCCAGTCTAATCCCACTCTCCCCCTCATTCCCATACCCTTTAATATCCCATCCAGTCTAATCCCACTCTCCCCCTCACTCCCCACACCCTTTAATATCCCACCCAGTCTTATCCCACTCTCCCCCTCACTCCCCGCACCCTTTACTAACCCACCCAGTCTAATCCCACTCTCCCCCTCACTCCCCGCACCCTTTTATATCCCACCCAGTCTAATCCCACTCTCCCCCTCACTCCCCGTACCCTTTAATATCCCACCCAGTCTAATCCCACTCTCCCCCTCACTCCCCGTACCCTTTAATATCCCACCCAGTCTAATCCCACTCTCCCCCTCACTCCCCACATCATTTAATATCCCACCTAGTCTAATCCCACTCTCCCCCTCACTCCCCGCACCCTTTAATGTTCCACCCAGTCTAATCCCACTCTCCCCCTCACTCCCCGTACCCTTTAATATCCCACCCAGTCTAATCCCACTCTCCCCCTCACTCCCCGCACCCTTTAATATCCCACCCAGTCTAATCCCACTCTCCCCCTCACTCCCCACACCCTTTAATATCACACCCTGTCTAATCCCACACTCCCCCTCACTCCCCGTACCCTTTAATATCCCACCCAGTCTAATCCCACTCTCCCCCTCACTCCCCACACCCTTTAATATCCCACCCAGTCTAATCCCACTCTCCCCCTCACTCCCCACACCCTTTAATTTCCCACCCAGTCTAACCCCACTCGCCCCCTCACTCCCCGCACCCTTCAATATTCCACCCAGTCTAATCCCACTCTCCCCCTCATTCCCTGCACCTTTTAATATCCCATCCAGTCTAATCCCACTCTCCCCCTCACTCCCCGTACCCTTTAATATCCCACCCTGTCTAATCCCACTCTCCCCCTCGCTCCCCGCACCCTTAACTTCCCACCCAGTCTAAACCCACTCTCCCGCTCACTCCCCGCACCCTTTAATATCCCACCCAGTCTAATCCCACTCTCCCCCTCACTCCCCCAACCTTTAATATCCCACCCAGTCTAATCCCACCATTCCTCTCACTCCCCACGCCCTTTAATATCCCACCCAGTCTAATCCTACTCGCCCCCTCACTCCTCGTACCCATTAATATCCCACCCAGTCTAATCCCACTCTCCCCCTCACTCCCCACACCCTTTAATATCCCACCCAGTCTAATCCCACTCTCCCCCTCACTCCCCGCACCCTTTAATATCCCACCCAGTCTAATCCCACTCCCCCTCACTCCCCACACCCTTTAATATCCCACCCAGTCTAATCCCACTCTCCCCCTCACTCCCTGTACCCTTTAATATCCCACCCAGTCTAATCCCACTCTCCCCCTCACTCCCTGTACCCTTTAATATCCCAGCCAGTCTAATCCCACTCTCCCTCTCAAGCCCCACACCCTTCAATATCCCACCCAGTCTAATCCCACTCTCCCCCTCACTCCCCGCAACCTTTAATATCCCACCCAGTCTAATCCCACTCTCCCCCTCACCCTTTAATATCCCACCCAGTCTAATCCCACTCTCCCCCTCACTCCCCACACCCTTTAATATCCCACCCAGTCTAATCCCACTCTCCCCCTGACTCCCCGCACCCTTTAATATCCCACCCAGTCTAATCCCACTCTCCCCCTCACTCCCCGTACCCTTTAATATCCCACCCAGTCTAATCCCACTCTCCCCCTCACTCCCCACACCCTTTAATATCCCACCCAGTCTAATCCCACTCTCCCCCTCACTCCCCGTACCCTTTAATATCCCACCCAGTCTAATCCCACTCTCCCCTCACTCCCCACACCCTTTAATATCCCACCCAGTCTAATCACACTCTCCCCCTCACTCCCCACACCCTTTAATATCTCACCCAATCTAATCCCACTCTCCCCTCACTCCCCACACCCTTTAATATCTCACCCAGTCTAATCCCACTCTCCCCCTCACTCCCCGCACACTTTAATATCGCACCCAGTCTAATACCACTCTCCCCCTCACTCCCCGTACCCTTTAATATCCCACCCAGTCTAATCCCACTCTCCCCCTCACTCCTCATACCCATTAGTATCCCACCCAGTCTAATCCCACTCTCCCCCTCACTCCTCGTACCCTTTAATATCCCACCCAGTCTAATCCCACTCTCCCCCTCACTCCCCGCACCCTTTAATATCCCACCCAGTCTAATCCCACTCTCCCCCTCACTCCCCACACCCATTAATATCCCACCCAGTCTAATCACACTCTCCCCCTCACTCCCCGCACCCTTTAATATCCCACCCAGTCTAATCCCACTCTCCCCTCACTCCCCGTACCCTTTAATATCCCACCCAGTCTAATCCCACTCACCCCCTCACTCCCCGTACCCTTTAATATCCCACCCAGTCTAATCCCACTCTCCCCCTCACTCCCCACACCCTTTAATATCCCACCCAGTCTAATCCCACTCTCCCCTCACTCCCCGTACCCTTTATTATCCCACCCAGTCTAATCCCACTCTCCTCCTCACTCCCCGCACCCTTTAAAATCCCACCCAGTCTAATCCCACTCTCCCCCTCACTCCCCACACCCTTTAATATCCCACCCAGTCTAATCCCAACCCCCCTCTTCCCCGCACCCTTTAATATCCCTCCCAGTCTAATCCCACTCTCCCCGTCACACCCCGCACCCTTTAATATCCCACCCAGTCTAATCCCACTCTCCCCATCACACCCCGCACCCTTTAATATCCCACCCAGCCTAATCCCACTCTCCCCCTTACTCCCCGCACCCTTTAATATCCCACCCAGTCTAATCCCACTCTCCCCCTCACTCCCTGCACCCTTTAATATCCCACCCAGTCTAATCACTCGCTCCCCCTCACTCCCCGCACCCTTTATTATCCCACCCAGTCTAATCCCACTCTCCCCCTCACTCCCCGCACCATTTAATATCTCACACAGTCTAATCCAACTCTCCCCCTCACTCCCCGCACCCTTTAAAATCCCACCCAGTCTAATCCCACTCTTCCCCTTCACACCCCACACCCTTTAGTATCCCACCCAGCCTAATCCCACTCTCCCCCTCACTCCCTGCACCCTTTAATATCCCACCCAGTCTAATCCCACTCTCCCCCTCACTCCCCGCACCCTTTAATATCCAAGCCAGTCTAATCACACGCTCCCCCTCACTCCCCGCACCCCTCTAATATCCCACCCACTCTAATCCCACTCTCCCCCTCACTCCCCACACCCTTTACTATCCCACCCAGTCTAATCCGCTCTCCCCCTCACTCCCCACACCCTTTAATATCCCACCCAGTCTAATCCCACTCTCCCCCTCACTCCCCACACGCTTTAATATCCCACCCAGTCTAATCCCACTCTCCCCCTCACTCCCCGTACCCTTTAATATCCCAGCCAGTCTAATCCCATTCTCCCCCTCACTCCCCACACCCTTTAATATCCCACCCAGTCTAAACCCACTCTCCCCCTCACTCCCCGTACCCTTTAATATCCCACCCAGTCTAATCCCACCCTCCCCCTCACTCCCCGCACCCTTTAATATCCCACCCACTCTAATCCCACACTCCCCCTCACTCCCCGCACCTTTAATATCCCACCCAGTCTAATTCCACTCTCCCCCCTCACTCCCCGCACCCTTTAATATCCCACCCAGTCTAATGCCACTCTCCCACTCACTCCCCGCACCCTTTAATGTCCCACCCAGCCTAATCCCACTCTCCCCCTCACTCCCCGCACCCTTTAATATCCCACCCAGTCTAATACCACTCTCCCCCTCACTCCCCGCACCCTATAATCTCCCAACTAGTCTAATCCCACTCCCCCTCAATCCCCGTACCCTTTAATATCCCACCCAGTCTAATCCCACTCTCCCCCTCACTCCCCGCACCCATTAATATCCCACCCAGTCTAATCCCACTCTCCCCCTCACTCCCCGCACCCTTTAATATCCCACCCAGTCTAATCCCACTCTCCCCCTCACTCCCCGCACCCTTTAATATCGCAGCCAGTCTATTCCCACACTCCCCCTCACTCCCTGCACCCATTAATATCCCACCCAGTCTAATCCCACTCTCCCCCTCACTCCCCGTACCCTTTAATATACAACCCAGTCTAATCCCACTCTCCCCCTCACTCCCCGCACCCTTTAATATCCCACCCAGTCCAATTCCACTCTCCCCCTCACTCCTCGTACCCATTAATATCCCACCCAGTCTAATCCCACTCTCCCCCTCACTCCCCGTACCCTTTAATATCCCACCCAGTCTAATCCCACTCTCCCCCTCACTCCCCACACCCTTTAATATCCCACCCTGTCTATACCCACTCTCCCCCTCACTCCCCGTACCCTTTAATATCCCACCCAGTCTAATCCCACTCTCCCCCTCACTCCCCGTACCCTTTAATATCCCACCCAGTCTAATCCCTCTCTCCCCCTCACTCCCCGCACCCTTTAATATCCCACCCAGTATAATCCCACTCACCCCCTCACTCCCCACACCCTTTAATATCCCACCCAGTCTCATCCCAATCTCCCCCTCACTCCCCGTACACTTTAATATCCCACCCAGTCTAATCCCACTCTCCCCCTCACTCCCCGCACCCTTTAATATCCCACCCAGTCTAATCCCACTCTCCCCCTCACTCCCCACACCTTTTAATATCCCACCCAGTCTAATGCCACTCTACTCCCCCACTCCCCACACCCTTTAATATCCCACCCAGTCTAATCCCACTCTTCCCCTCTCTCCCCGTACCCTTTAATATCCCACCCAGTCTAATCCCACTCTCCCCCTCACTCCCACAACCTTTAATATCCCACCTAGTCTAATCCCACTCTCCCCCTCACTCCCCGCACCCTTTAATATCCCACCCAGTCTAATCCCACTATCCCCCTCACCCTTTAATATCCCACCCAGTCTAATCCCACTCTCCCCCTCACTCCCCAAACCCTTTAATATCCCACCCAGTCTAATCCCACTCTCCCCCTCACTCCCCGCACCCTTTAATATCCCACCCAGTCTAATCCCACTCTCCGCCTCACTCCCCGCATCCTTTAATATCCCACCCAGTCTAGTCCCACTCTCCCCCTCACTCCCTGCACCCTTTAATATCCCACCAAGTCTAATCCCACTCTCCCCCTCACTCCCCACACCGTTTAATATCCCACCCAGTCTAATCCCACTCTCCCCCTCACTCCCCGCACCCTGTAATATCCCACCCAGTCGAATCACAGTCTCCCCCTCATTCCCCGCACCCTTTAATATCCCACCCAGTCTAATCCCACTCTCCCCCTCATTCCCCGCACCCTTTAATATCCCACCCAGTCTAATCCCACTCTCCCCCTCACTCCCCGCACCCTTTAATGTTCCACCCAGTCTAATCCCACTCTCCCCCTCACTCCCCGTACCCTTTAATATCCCACCCAGTCTAATCCCACTCTCCCCCTCACTCCCCGCACCCTTTAATATCCCACCCAGTCTAATCCCACTCTCCCCCTCACTCCCCACACCCTTTAATATCACACCCTGTCTAATCCCACACTCCCCCTCACTCCCCGTACCCTTTAATATCCCACCCAGTCTAATCCCACTCTCCCCCTCACTCCCCACACCCTTTAATATCCCACCCAGTCTAATCCCACTCTCCCCCTCACTCCCCACACCCTTTAATATCCCACCCAGTCTAATCCCACTCTCCCCCTCACTCCCCACACCCTTTAATTTCCCACCCAGTCTAACCCCACTCGCCCCCTCACTCCCCGCACCCTTCAATATTCCACCCAGTCTAATCCCACTCTCCCCCTCATTCCCTGCACCTTTTAATATCCCATCCAGTCTAATCCCACTCTCCCCCTCACTCCCCGTACCCTTTAATATCCCACCCTGTCTAATCCCACTCTCCCCCTCGCTCCCCGCACCCTTAACTTCCCACCCAGTCTAAACCGACTCTCCCGCTCACTCCCCGCACCCTTTAATATCCCACCCAGTCTAATCCCACTCTCCCCCTCACTCCCCCAACCTTTAATATCCCACCCAGTCTAATCCCACCATTCCTCTCACTCCCCACGCCCTTTAATATCCCACCCAGTCTAATCCTACTCGCCCCCTCACTCCTCGTACCCATTAATATCCCACCCAGTCTAATCCCACTCTCCCCCTCACTCCCCGCACCCTTTAATATCCCACCCAGTCTAATCCCACTCTCCGCCTCACTCCCCGCACCCTTTAATATCCCATCCAGTCTAATCCCACTCTCCCCCTCACTCCCCGCACCCTTTAATATCCCGCCCATTCTAATCCCACTCTCCCCCTCACTCCCCGTACACTTTAATATCCCACCCAGTCTAATCCCACTCTCCCCCTCACTCCCCACACCCTTTAATATCCCACCCAGTCTAATCCCACTCTCCCGCTCACTCCCCGCACCCTTTAATATCCCACCCAGTCTAATCCCACTCCCCCTCACTCCCCACACCCTTTAATATCCCACCCAGTCTAATCCCACTCTCCCCCTCACTCCCTGTACCCTTTAATATCCCACCCAGTCTAATCCCACTCTCCCCCTCACTCCCTGTACCCTTTAATATCCCAGCCAGTCTAATCCCACTCTCCCTCTCACGCCCCACACCCTTCAATATCCCACCCAGTCTAATCCCACTCTCCCCCTCACTCCCCGCAACCTTTAATATCCCACCCAGTCTAATCCCACTCTCCCCCTCACCCTTTAATATCCCACCCAGTCTAATCCCACTCTCCCCCTCACTCCCCACACCCTTTAATATCCCACCCAGTCTAATCCCACTCTCCCCTGACTCCCCGCACCCTTTAATATCGCACCCAGTCTAATCCCACTCTCCCCCTCACTCCCCGTACCCTTTAATATCCCACCCAGTCTAATCCCACTCTCCCCCTCACTCCCCACACCCTTTAATATCCCACCCAGTCTAATCCCACTCTCCCCCTCACTCCCCGTACCCTTTAATATACCACCCAGTCTAATCCCACTCTCCCCTCACTCCCCACACCCTTTAATATCCCACCCAGTCTAATCACACTCTCCCCCTCACTCCCCACACCCTTTAATATCTCACCCAATCTAATCCCACTCTCCCCTCACTCCCCACACCCTTTAATATCTCACCCAGTCTAATCCCACTCTCCCCCTCACTCCCCGCACACTTTAATATCGCACCCAGTCTAATCCCACTCTCCCCCTCACTCCCCGTACCCTTTAATATCCCACCCAGTCTAATCCCACTCTCCCCCTCACTCCTCATACCCATTAGTATCCCACCCAGTCTAATCCCACTCTCCCCCTCACTCCTCGTACCCTTTAATATCCCACCCAGTCTAATCCCACTCTCCCCCTCACTCCCCGCACCCTTTAATATCCCACCCAGTCTAATCCCACTCTCCCCCTCACTCCCCACACCCATTAATATCCCACCCAGTCTAATCACACTCTCCCCCTCACTCCCCGCACCTTTTAATATCCCACCCAGTCTAATCCCACTCTCCCCTCACTCCCCGTACCCTTTAATATCCCACCCAGTCTAATCCCACTCACCCCCTCACTCCCCGTACCCTTTAATATCCCACCCAGTCTAATCCCACTCTCCCCCTCACTCCCCACACCCTTTAATATCCCACCCAGTCTAATCCCACTCTCCCCTCACTCCCCGTACCCTTTATTATCCCACCCAGTCTAATCCCACTCTCCTCCTCACTCCCCGCACCCTTTAAAATCCCACCCAGTCTAATCCCACTCTCCCCCTCACTCCCCACACCCTTTAATATCCCACCCAGTCTAATCCCAACCCCCCTCTTCCCCGCACCCTTTAATATCCCTCCCAGTCTAATCCCACTCTCCCCGTCACACCCCGCACCCTTTAATATCCCACCCAGTCTAATCCCACTCTCCCCATCACACCCCGCACCCTTTAATATCCCACCCAGCCTAATCCCACTCTCCCCCTTACTCCCCGCACCCTTTAATATCCCACCCAGTCTAATCCCACTCTCCCCCTCACTCCCTGCACCCTTTAATATCCCACCCAGTCTAATCACTCGCTCCCCCTCACTCCCCGCACCCTTTATTATCCCACCCAGTCTAATCCCAC